>NC_046614.1:820411-1047911 GCF_900324465.2 Anabas testudineus | reverse complement strand
AAAACCCAAGTCATTCAACAATGTTGGTGATTCATAGCAACCAGTAACCAGTTAGCTTAGCATAGCATAAAGACTGCAAGCTAAGGACGTGGTATACCATATGTACATCATGAAAATTAACTAATTAGTATGTTATATGTTTTGTCCTTGATTTGTAAATTAATACAAAAAGTCTTTTAGAATACTAATCGGACTAGAATCAGGATGCAGTAGAGTTAAAGGATAAAATAGCATAAAATGAATTCATTTACCTCCGATTTAAACTTAAATACAGTTGCTTCACACATTACAGCTCATTAATGTGTGTGTGAAGCTCTTTTTACATCAGAAATGTTCTTTATCACCATATATATATTATTTGGTGAAGTTGCAGCCTCAGTGTTTAAGAACAGGCTACATTTTTGTGGACAATAGATATTGTAGTCAAACAGAAGATAAAAAGAAAATAAAAATCAGGTCTGATAGTATCCAACCTAAATTTAGCATATAAAAAAGACCTTAATACAACTTCGGTAACTTTAAGATGGATACTGTACTTATAAAGAAAATCTGTTTTCAAAGGCGTTACATTATCTTTTAATGAGGACAATTTCATGAACTGTTTAAAATTATCTCGTCCTGTGGTGAAACAGTTTTTCTTTAAATATCTTGGAAAAAAATTCACAGTAGTAATCTCACAGCTGTCATGAGGCTAATGAACAGTGCTGTGGAGCTACTGAAAAACACTTACCTCTTAGAAAATGCTTTATTTCATTTTGATTCTCAAAGTGCTTCTGTTCGTTTCCCAAGACGGAGGAACAGGGGAGAAAGCACAGCCTTGGAGCTTGTACATGCGTGTGTGTCTTTGCCTTCGATCATTTGTGGTGTAGGCCTGTGGCAGTGGGGTTTGGCAAAGGGCTGAAAATTAAGAACCTAAACACATTAACCACGCACGACCTTCATAACTGCACTGTAACTTCCTATTTCCTCTCCTCTCTGTTTCTCTGTCTCTCACCTTTTAACTTTTTAACAACAGCCCTTCACTCCTCAAACTAAAGACACAACCCTCAACTAAAGACATTTTCTTCTGTTTCTGACTGCTCTGGTGTGGAGATGTGTCTCAAGATTACCAGATAAAAAAGAGACATTTAAATGCATCACAGAGAATTGAGGGTGCGTGAGAGACAAAGAGCCAGACGAAGGGACAGACAGAGCCATACTGAGGTGTTCAGGTGGATTATTGTGCAGTGAAAAATGCCAGCTGGGCTCAGTGCCAGCTGCCTCCAGAGCTGCTGCTGACAAGCTGAAGAGGGCAGTGTTTGTCTACATACTGTACCCACACACACACACACACACACACACCTCACTGGAAAGATTTGAGTTGTTAAGCAAAAAAAAAAAAAAAAGCTCTTATCCATAATTACTTTCAGTGATGTATACTGAATTCAGAAAGCTCTCTGCATATTAATATGGGGTATTTATAGGTTTCACAATAATTAAAAGGGAAAAATTAGAATTTACAAAGATTAGTCCAGGTCTTAAATGGGCATTAAAAAAAAGAGGGATTTGGATGCAAGAGTTTCTGCTGGGCAGTCATTAGCAGTGGAGTTCAACATGTAGGCTCACAGTGACAAGTCAGCAATGTGCATATGTGTGTGTCATCAAAGTAAAAGTTATTTGAATGCTTTGTAAGTTTTAGTGAAAATTTGCAGGCATTCACATAGTATTACATGAATTCTGTGTCCCGCCTGCGTTTTCTCGTCTCGCTCCATCCCCATCATCTTCTCAGCATTACTTCCCTCCCCCTCCTAACAACGTGGCTCAAAGCCCCGTAATCACTTATCGATTGCTCATCATCATTACCACAGTTAGCGTCATATCTGCGAACGAGGCCTCGTCTGCATAAGAGGCTGAGGCGGAGCTGCACGGGAGCTGCATGAATAGCAACCCCGGCCTTTGATTCAAACAAAGTCAGAAGGATCAGTCCCCTTTGATGGGAGACTTGCTCTAAGAAACAACAATTTCCACAGCCGCTGGCAGCAGGGTGCACGGTCTGGAGCTTCTCGGTCTGAACGTGTGCATATAAGCGTTTGCTGCAGCGAGACCACACGTGGGAAATGTATCAGCATGTGTTTTCGTAAAGCACTTGGTTGGCCATGTTTCTACAATGTGGACTACCTGTCACTGATATTTACACACTTTAAAAAGGTAAAAAGATGATTTGTGTTGTGTTACAGTTTTTATAGAACTCCAACTGATTATGGTGTTCTAAGGTCAAAGGTCAGCATCACTGTGACCTCCCAGCTGTCCGTTCCATTCGTTTGAATGCGATTAGGAAATGCCTTGAAAGAATCCAAAACGCTAATGTGCTGTTGTCATCCACCTGGACTCAATGAAGTTTTTATATTTTGGTGGTCAAAGGTTGAGGTCTTTGAGGTCAGGTTCATTCAAGGTCTGGGCTTCTGGAAAGATCCAGACTCTGTGATTCTGGATTTTAGCTCCTGCTGTTTCAGTTTCAGATTGTTCAGATTGTCTCATATGTAGTAGCATGTACATGTCTGCCTCAGTGTTGCTGAGCCCTGACAGCTGTTGCACCATCATAGTTTGTATCTGAAGCCTTAGGGCACATCTCAAGTCTCTTATAAGCACTTTCCCTCACTTGCATCTGTTGCATGTAGGGATGAAAGGTGAAGACACGAGGAAAGAGGAACCAAGGAAATGTGTTATTAGACACATGAGACATCTGATCCTCGGATCCTTGGACTTTAGTTACTATGTTTTTACACTCAGTGTCTCTGTATGTTTGAATGCTTCAATGTGTATTTTTCCAGAGCCTCCATCAGTCAATATTCTTCACTTCTCATAGGATGCACATGGCAGCAACATGTGTAGTCATTTAGTAGGCTGGTTACTTGGATTGGCATGTACTGGTGTTCTGCTTGTACATTTAGATAATCCAGGTCCTAATTATGTTTAAATAAAACATGTTTATCACTGAGAGACAACAGAATCTCAGACTTTTTAGCCAGACGGTGAATGAGAAAAAACAAATACAATAAAAACGAGGTTCTGTTATTAGTATAGAGTCCAGTCACCTACAGGTTTCTAATAAAGGGGTGTGTCAGTCCTGTAAAAGACTTTCTGTATCCCTGCTGCTCGAGCTAAGATCAGTAAGCGATCCTGTAAGACACTTCAGATGAACCTTTAGTGCCTCTCTCAGTTGATGGGGTAACATTATTGTCAGTGGTGTCTCTTGATTTTTGTACCTCTGGATTGTGTGCTTCCTTTCTCCACCTCCTTCAGACGCTCACAATGGTAATAAAGATATCCAACATATTTCTAAAGACCAAAAACAACATAAAAGCAAGCGGAGCTCAGTACACGTACAGCATTTAAATACCAAAACTCCAACTTTAACGCTCATGTAGGTCGTTTATTCTAATCCTCTTGTACAACTGTACGACGTGTTTGTTAACAGTGTTAATAAAAAGGGCGCCCCCACCACGGGCAGGCTTCCCCTTTTGTTGCCAGGTTCCAAAATGGTGGATGCCGTCTCAATACTAAAATGGTGGCTGGTGTAACAGTGAGAGAGGTTCAGACTGTCAGATTGTTTTCCCTTAAAATGTTTTTCTCTTGAGGCTCATTGCAACCATTCAATCAACAGAAAGTGGATTTCTACTGGACTCCAGCTCCAGTCTCCTGTGGGAAGGTTCGTTGTGCCATCTGTCCCCCCTAACCTCCTCCTGACAAACTTTGAGGATATTAAATCTAAGTAGTCGTGGCTGTGTGATGTTCACTGCAGCCGCTACACATCATCAAATAGTAAGATGTATGTATATATGCATACTAGGCCTTTTTTAAAATCAACAGTAACATCTGGCTTCACCTCTTTCTTCTCCTTCAGCAGCCTCCTCTGTGCTGCTGTCGACTGGCCGACAGCGCCCAGTGTTGGAGAGCAACAATGTGAACGAACGTCTGTTCTCTGTGTTGTATTTCACTGAACAACATGAAAAAGTGTGAGTGCGTTACAACAACAGTGTCAGTAGTAATCAGTCTGCCAGTCTGTGGAGCTGCTAAACTAGACCAGGTTCTGGATTGAAAGACGCTTAGGTCCGACAGGAGTCACACTGTGGTTCAGCCCCCTCCCCCCCATCAGCCACCGAGAGTCACAACAATTAGAAGATTCAGAGGAGCGTGAAGTAATGAAGTCCTTCAAACTTCTCCCAATTCAAACATCAGCTGCATTGCCTTGGGCTGCATCACAAATAAAGCCATCTCTGCATCTGCTCCGTTGTCACGCTGATCTTTGACGTCTTTCCATCGAGATACGACAACACTGAAAATCCACGCTTGCTGTTTTTTCTTCTTATCACATCCCTGTTTCTGCTTTGAGACTTTTCTCAAATCCAATTCATTGTCTCCACATACAGTAGATGACTGAAGGCAGAGTTGCACTCACCGTGCTACACACTGCATCTACAGTATACAATCAAACACAGCCTGAGGAATTGATATTAATTATCTAAATTTGGCTGCAATTATCGCAGGAGACCACAGACCAGGCTGTTCTATCCTCAGTGGAGCAATATTTTCCCACACAGCTGTTACCTGAACGTAGCTGCAGTCAGGTCTGCTTTGGAATATGTTTTTCCTTAAGGTTTGTTGTCGCGTCAGTGCGGGCTCCGAGGACTACATCGTTTTTTATCAACCTCACACAAGTGATTACTTCGAGCCGCAATCACCGGAATCAAACGTTTGGCATGAATTCATGTGCAGATGCACAAACACACACACACACACACACACACACAACGCATACCCAGAAAATATATAACACAGTCGAACCCACAGTAAGTCAGAAATCCAGTTAAAAAGTGTGCTTGGGAGATCTCCACAGCTGCACGACCAGCAGCTGACAGCTGGAGACTTGTGCGATAGAGTGTGTGTGTGTGTGTGTGTGTGTCCGATGTGTGCTCGTGTGCACATGATAAGCTGCGACTGATTATCATTGCTGTTCTATCGCAGTTCATCACACGACAGGAGAACAGCTACACTCACCTGGACATGTTTTCCTGGGAAGCGTCATCATTCTGATACACACACACACACACACACACACACACACACACACACACACACACACTTAAGTGTCTGTGTTTTTTCTCTCTGCTGCAATAATACAGCGGCCTAATTGGCTCTGACAACTTGGCCAACTCAATTCCAGCCAGTCTCGTCCAGAATGCCTCTCTATGTCTCTAATTAGGTCCAATCAGCCCGAGTGATATTTATCGATTCACCTCATCCCTCTCTCTCTTACACACACACACACACTCCATCCTTCACACTGGCCTCCGTTCATTCTTCCTGCGTTGCTTTCCTGAAGGGGACTGCGTTCTTCCTCTCTTCAGCTAAATTTAGTATGAGTAAAATAATTATGATTGATGCAGGTGCCTCTCTGTTCCTACAAAGCTTTTTAAATAGATAAACCAAAGTGGGGGAAAAAAAGAAAAGAAGTAAGAAGCTAATTAGCGTGTGAGGATGAGCGAGGAGAGAGGCCTTATCGAGCCGTTATCACTTCGCCTGCCCCACAGCTTTAAACATCATATTAGATATCTTAATCGTTCATTCTGACAGGGGCGTCAGGGACAAACTTTCTCATTTTTCCAGCCAATTGATGTGCTCTATTTTCCCCCCTCCGGTTCCTAACTTATTTTTTTTACCTCCCTTTTCTTTTTTCGGAGAGACACACAGCTGTCAGCTACGTGTCGGGCATGCTCGATGCTTTAATTCATCTAAACAACCTCTTAGCCACTCTCTGAATGTAATGCTATGTCTGAAGCAAAGTCGACGCACGGGTCATTTCAGGAGTATTGACGTGGCAGCCTTGCTGCAGAGAACACGTCTGCGGTGACATTGGAGCTGATGGTTGTTTTCTCGAAGTCTGAGATGGGACAATGGCCACACACAGACAAAGAGGAAGAAGGGGGCAGGAGAGAGATTAGCTGCATATACAGTGTGTCTGAATACAGCACTGACTGGGTTTATTAAGGTAAAATGCTTTTGTAGTCCAAGTCTGTCACAATATGTATCACAGTCCTGGATGTCCTGTGTAACTGGTCTGCTCAGAGTGGTTAGAACATTTCAATCACTCACACCTTCATTATCATTCACTGACTGAGATGACAGGCGTGTGTAAAGTAGCACAAAGCATGTAAGGGATTTTCTTTATAGGACACAGGGGGGCTTACTTCCACTAAAGCCAGTGATGATAATAAATAAACGTAAAAAGAAAATAAAGTAGAGGCAAATGTGGCAAAATCCTAGGTGTTATTTGGTAAAATGCTGATTATTGTCTTCGAATTAAAGACATATTGATATTCACAATTTAACATAATTAACCATCTGGTTTTATTGAATGAACCAATTTGTTAACTTGTTTAAAGTTCAAACTTCTGAAATTAACTATTTCTATTTGTTTTATTAGTTATTAAAAAGTCTTAAAGCTGCACAGAAACTCATATTGTACATACGTCCATGCTTTAAAATGAAATAATCTTTCCAGCAATGATAGATAAAATCCTGTAAACCTCAGTCTAATTTAGAAATCTGATACAAAACAGGTGTTGAAGTTTTTCTGATAAAGCAGCAGGTTGCTGTCATTGCTCATGCTGCTTTCCCTCTTACTTGCTCTTTCACTCTGATGTGAGTGAGGAGTAGTGCTGAGGCTCTCTGACCTCCATATAACCCCGATTTAAGACAGAATGACGCTTTCTGATCTCTGCAGCTCTACCCAAAACCTCCTCCTTCTACTCTGCATCAATGTCTCTCTGCTGCACTCGCTCTCCCTGTCTGTTCTGTGTGTGTGTGTGTGTGTGTGTGTGTGTGTATACAGGCTGGCTGTTTGTGTACCTGCAAACTGACACGCTCTGCTTTGATCAGGTCCAAGCCCTGGGGGCAACACACTGCTGGCCCTCCTCTATAGTTGTCTGTGCATAGATAGACACGCACACACACACACACACACACACACACACAAACACACACAGCACACATGCTCGACATTCACCCACTTATTCATGTACACATCACAGAGGCAGCGTGAGATGATGTGAGATAGATGGGGAGACAGCAAAGTCTTTGATGCGCTCAACATTGTTCTGTGTTCATGTTTCAAACAGCAGCCATCAGAATGCAGCAGAATGTAAGAGAAGAGGCTCAGGAAAGACTGGGCGACGGCAGATTGACCCTTCAAACGTGGCCGATTTTAACAGGGAATGATGGGAAAAAAACACAGGGGCGTTTCTGCTCGACCCACCGACTCACTGACAACCTCTGCCTCATTCTTACAAGCACCATGCTACAGTGGTGCCTGGTCTTCTTAGAGTGTGTGTGTGTGTGTGTGTGTGTGTGTGTGTGTAATAGAGCGCTGGTACTTGAAGAGATCTTTAAAGTGCCAAAATTGGCTGCTCAAATGCCCCAGCTCTGACCCCTCTCCAGCGAGCCAACAAGCAGATGGCATTCAAGTGGTTAGACTGTGGGTGAATGGAGCGGAGGTTGAAGGCGTGGTTGGTACAATGAAGTGGCAGGTTACCTCACTTCTCCTTTCCAATCCTTTTAGGACAGGCGTGGAGGGCTGTGCTAAGTGATTTTTATTTGGGCGATTAAACTGTCTATTCAGTGAGCCAGCTGAATCCCGCCGCCCTGCTGCGCCACAGACACGATTACAGGGGTTACGGATGTCACTTTTCTCTCTACGGATCATCTCCCAGCATCATCTTGAATATCCGCTCATCATTCCTCCATCATACTTGATGCTATTGCATCAGCCCCCTGAGACGCAGACGTGTCATTTATTCCCCGCACCTCAGCTGATGTAAAAAGTGAATTTGTGTCCAGGTAAATATTTCATGTTCGGGACACGGATCTCGGCAAGCAAATTAAGTCTCCCTAGACATTTTTTCCTGGCTGGTGAAACACTTGAAAGGTCCAGCCGTGAATAATGATCCCCAGCGCCATATTGAGCACACATGATGGTGATTTGGCACTATCTGCCATGGAGTAATGCTTCCTTCCAGGTTGCAGGTTATTAACTGACAACACAGGGTGATGAGAAATGAAATATACCCAGAGCTTTTACACTAGATCTAGGTCATGCTGGATCTGGATGAGGTAGAATGTTCTGGTACAACTTAGATTGTGGTGCTGGATGTGGTGTTTTTTTTTTACCATGTTTTCGTCCTCAGCAAACCTGAAGCCAGATGGGATGGAGCCAGTGTCTTCTGCCGTGAAAATCAGGTCTACTGTATGATTCTGAACACACTCCCATCCCATCCAGCTCACAATTACACCCTATTTCGGCCAGCCGCTTTGTTTGCTTACAATCAGAAACAATGAGAGGAGAGGTGGACTGGAACAGCCAAGTGTTTCCAGATGCACTACCACAACGGATAGTGTGACATTGTCTCTGCTGACCTTCTGGGCACCAGTCAAATCAACTATTGTGTTATGTTGAGGGCTGTATTCAGTGGCCACAGTTAGAGCCAGCTGTTCAGGTGTCAGTTCTTAGGTTTCAGAATATGATCAACAATCACACTTATAGTGGTAATAGTAATACAAGCAGAAGTCACAGAGTGAGAAACCCTAAAGACAAAATGACATGAAATGAAATCCTAAAAACTAGTAGAAAGTGTGTGTGAGTGGATACATACATACGTACAGTCGAGAAAAGGTTTGGGAGTGACATCAGAAGCAGGTTTGTGTCTCTCTTGCTCCAAAATGAATTTATACGTGTCAGTTTTGGGTCATTTGTAGGTCCAAAAGTTAGGACCCTGTTACGACGGACAAAAAGGACGAACGGGTAAGTACTAAAAAGGTTCAACCCAATCCAAAGTACAGGGGACACAGGGAACCAAACAAATACAGGAAAACAAAACAAGCATGAATATAGCCAAACTAAGTATTATTATGTAGAGAGACCTGAAAACAAAACCATTAACCACACAGACAAATACCAACTGAAAATACTGCAGTAATGCAGGCAAAAATACAAACTACTAAACTAACTAAAACATACAAAGTACCAACTAAAGAATCAATGCACAAAAATACTAACTATAAACCAACAAACACAAACGCTAGTGGGACACAAACGAACTCACTGATAACAGTAACAAACGAAAATCACTGCCGAAGGCGGGCAAAACGCTAACGAACATACAAACCGAACAACAGAAAGTAACAACAAAAAGGCACCGCAATGGCGGTCAAAAAGGAACAGGGACAAACAGGTGGACTGAATCCATGATTAATGAGTCCGGCAAGTGGAGGAAGGGGAAGTCCAAGTATGGGCAAACAGGAAGTGGCAGGAGAGGGAGGGAGACCAGGTAAAATAAAACAAAACAAAACCAACAGACAGGGGACAAAGAGAGGAACTGGAACAGACCCAAGAAGATCTCCACAACAAATTAAATACAGAGGGCATCACACTCTTCCTGGTGTTCTACTTAAGGCTGCAATAGCTCTAGCCCCACTGGGCCTAACTGTTATCTCTCCTCTTCTCTCTCGTTCCCTCTTCCTGTCTCTTTGCCCTCTGGACCTGTCTGACTCATCCTGGTGCCCATCTTCTGGTCGGAGATCTTCTCGCTTGGATCCCTCGTATGGCCCCTATGGGATGCGTGTGGTGACTGGAATTGGTTCCACGCTACCATGAAGTCAGTCCTGGCCTTGATGGACCGACAAAAGTATTTACAAACTGTTTATAATGTTAACGTATCTTTATTTTGCACAAATCATTTCAACTTGCTGTTCTACATAATTTCCACCATCGTTTTTACAGTACATCAGATGTACATTGTCCATTTCAGCTACTGGTTGCTGCTGTTTTTGGGTTTTGTGTTCTATTTATTTTCTGTCTTCAGACGTCTGTCTGCACTTTCTCTTTGTGTTCTTGCACTCTTTGCACTAGGTTGCACAGGATGCACTTTACGTGGCTAGGACAACTTACCAGTCCTCAGCTCCATGTTCTGTCTTGTTACCGTCTTATGTAGAACCATGGTTCTGGAGAAACGTCTCATTTCACTACGTACTGCTTCAGCTATATGTGGTTGGAATGACAATAAAGCTTCTTGACTTGACTTGATGTCGGAAGCTGTTTCATGGAGGTCTCGACTCAACACTCGATAGTCCAGGACTGGAACAAGTCTGCCTGCAATTAACTAACTGGACTCCATATTAACTTAAGATTAACTTAAAGACATTAACTGTTATACTGGACTGCCTGCTGCCTACACATCATGTAATCACCCGTATGAGGACGGGTTCCCTGTTGAGTCTGGTTCCTCTCAAGGTTTCTTCCTGTTGCCTTCTCAGGGAGTTTTTTCTTGCCACCGTCGCCCTCGGCTTGCTCATCAGGGACAATCTGATTTCATGATTCATACAAATTCACTGTTCATGTACTGTTCTTTGGTTGTGTAAAGCTGCTTTGTGACAATGTCAATTGTAAAAAGAACTATACAAATAAAATTGAATTGAATTGAATTGAACTGGACCTGTTTCTTGCTTACTACAGTGTAACAAACAAGAAAACAAAATAATCAGTGAAAGATTTACAATTTGAAAATAGTCAAAGCTCTGAGATTTAGAGGCACCGGAAGTTATGATGTAAAACCAAATGGAAAGATTTAAGATGCTGCATCTCCAGATCAGCAATCAATTTTTAAATATGTCGCAGTGACCATATTAATGTTGTTGTAGAAAAGATCTCCGATTGAAGCAGACGTTCCAGAGGGTTGTTCAAGTAAATCAAAAACTTGTAACAGCTGTTCAAAGTGTGGCTGTTCTTCAAGTGGGAAACACGGTCAAGCAAGCACAGCAAAGTGACCGAATGTCCTCAGAAGATCAATGCATCAAGCTTCACGATGATGTAAGGACGACAACAGGGAGGCGTAACCTGGTTACAGTTGGTTGTCATGACACCTGGGTTGCAGCCATCTGCCTCATTCTGGTCCGGTCTATCTCATGGCTGACGAGATGAACATGCACAGTCTCATCTAATAAAACGATATATATATCACGTGTCTTCACATTTGCTTATTGCTGTTTATATAATATCAATAAGCAATAAAATAAATGATAATTTTATTCAGTTTTTACCTGCTTTCCTTTTGTTGTCATAGGATCTTGTACTGCCCTTTGTTCCACTGTGAAATACAAATAATTGTTTTGGCGCTTGAGTAAAAAGAGAATGCCACCATAAAGTCCCCACTGTGTTATTAATCTACAGTTACAGTCAAGATAACAGTCATTTGTGCAAATTGATGTTATTTCATTCAGCGTGTGATCCCATGGCAGCAGAGATGCAGCTTTCCTGCATAACTAGGACAATGCTGATTGATGTCTTATACCGTTCAATCTCTGTAATCTGCAGTGATCTTGAGTTGCATATGCTCTATCACAGTTTGCGAAGATTGTAGAGCCGGGTGAATCCTGTGGCTGATTCTCCGTTGGTTGACAGCATCCCTTCAGGTGGTCTGGACTTCATTACAGACTGGGAGCCCATGTGCAAACAGCAGAAGTCCCCTCACATAACACTCGCACATGGCGCGTGTGCCAAGATGAGACCAGAGACTGTAACGGTCTCACGTTAGAGAAGATACGTGGCTGCTCAGAGATTATCTCTGTCTACAAGATGCATGTAAATGTTCCAATTTTCTCTTTCTCTGATTCAGGGTTCACAGCTGAAATGGAGGCCGCTGGACTTCTGAGCTTTTGCAAAAATATGAAACAGCTGCGGATGTGTGACTGCCCTTTGTGCTCTTGTTGTGGACTCAAATAGAGGCTGTAATTAACCTATGTAAAGAAAAAAAACGTCTTTACTTTAAATCATGTAAATGAGTGTGACCATGCAGTAGAGGCTTAGAGATTTCCCTTTTCACACCTGGCTGTGAGTAGTCAGTCAGGGGACGTCACGTCCCTTTTGGGGGTCAGAGTTCAAATTATTGAAGTGGAAATCAATAGCGGATCCCCAGTGGCCTTAAGAGGACTAGAAAGGAAAGGAACATTTCAAACAAATAAATAGGAGCATTTTCAAGGTGCCCTCCCTACTTCACAGCTGTGGATTGATCTCACCAGTTTAACCCAGAGGAGGAGGAGGAGGGAGAGATTGGGAGAAGGAAGGAGAGCCTCGCTGTGACTTGCTCTTTTTTATGTAATTGCTACTTTTTCACCTTGCTGCTCACATGCTCCCAGCGTGGCTGGGACTGCAGGCTGTCCAGACTTACAGGCAGCTAGTCAAGGGTAATCCACTTCACACACGGCCTAGGTTAGTGTGTGTGCTTTCATTCAGTCACATCTCACAAGTCTTTGAAAAAGTATTTTTATGTTCAATTAACAGGAACAACATTCTGATGAGAACTCAAAGGCAGCAGGGGCTTAAACTTTATGCACAAGGGAGGTCTCAAAGGAAACAGGTTTCACAGTCTTGACCAGAGGACGTAACAGCACATTAAAAATGCACTGACATATTTTGTCTTTAAATACTCTCATATGATTTCACTTTTCAATTTGAAACTGTCAGCCCAAAAAGGAAGCTAAACCTACTGAAAGCACAGTTTATCCTTGGCTACATCCCTGATTAAGAAGTGATGTGTTTGGCAGAAATCCCGCCCAACACCCTAGCACCCCTTCCATTTGCATGAGGGTGCCACTTTTCCCTCAGATTGTTCTTGTGAGCTGACCTGTGATGTGCAGTGTTATCTCAATGGGATACATGAATAGATCACTTTAATACCAGGCCGCTGACCTGGGGAGACCTCCCTTTGGAGCCGCATCTCCTCTCCTGTTCAGCCTCAGACAGATAAATATCAGGGAGAACAAAGAAGCTGCCTTTCATATCCGCTTTGACTCCGGTGGACGCAGCACACCCCGGTCCTTCCAAATTGGTTTTTTGTGGTAATCTGTACCCTTGGCTGCACTGAGCTTAGGCAGAGGGGAGGTTTTTCTGTGGATTGGTATGATTATGGCTATTGGTAGCTTTAAACACTGGCTCCAGCCAAGGTGAATGACAAGCCTTTGCTTGTCCCCCATTCACATGAATGACAACCCCCCAGTGCCAACCACATTGCCACAGGCATGACAAAAAGGAGGTGGATACAGAGGCCTGGTATTAAGGTGAGACAGCTATTTGTTTGCCTGAGAGAGGGGACGCTGTTATTGTTCTTTGGAATTCTATAAAAGCTTCTATTCCTGTTTTGGGTACATATTTTACAAGTGGCTGAGTGGCATTCGCAGACATTTACAAAGTCCTGGGAACTTCTACAGTTAAATAATTGTTCAACAAGTTGGGAAAACTTAAATTTCTAAATTTGAAGTAGATGCATATATGTGCAGGGGCGTGTGTAGCTTATGCATCTGTGCCACAGAGCTCCACCCCAACAATGAGCGGCACTGAGCACTGAGTTTCTTAAATAAACAAAACGCTGGATCCGTCTTCTGTATAAAAACTGCTTGAGAAGTTATTCAGTAAGCAGAGTAGTTTCATTTGTTAGTTGTTTCCTCCCTCTCAGCAAATCTCTGCTGATACTCTCCGTCTGAATACTCAAACAAGTGTAATTCTATAAATCCATCTAACAATCTCCTCATAGAATCTTCTAAGTAGTCCTGGAAAAGTGTAATTTCAGTCGGTTTCTCTAGGATAACAGTTTGTTCTCAAACTAAGATGGAGGCCATGGTAGAGAGGAGGATGGTGGACAAGATCTGAGAGTGGGTGATGTCTGCCTACAGTCCATCCTGGACAACCTCACCTGCTCTATGATGAACTTTGGCAGCGTGGAGGCTCATTTAGCCACAGACTGATTTCACCAAAGAGCTAAATGAAGCACTTCCGACTGCCATAAGACTGTACAACAGGACCTGTGCACCACCTGAACAATAATACACAGAACACTTTCCACAACAATGTATAAACTGGATATATTGTTAATGTCTACCCAACATTTGCATCAATGTTACTGTGAATTTATTATTAACATTTGTATTTTATTGCATTTTCGTTTTCTACACTAAAAAACATATTTAAAAAAACCCCACTGGTCTTATCCTTTTGGCACAGAGTTAGAGTCAGGCCATAACACACTCTCTCTAGCATAGCCCAATGTAGTGTGACACTGGAAACATGGAGAAACAGCTAGTTCGTGGTTTGTCAAAAACAGACACCTCACCTTTCCTGGAAGTTCTGGCTCCCTGATGCCTCCAAATCATAAACAGAATCATTGGATCATCTAGCAGATGCTTTTATCCAAAGCGACTTGCAGTGAGGTACAAGGTACAAAGGCAGGGTAAGCATAAGGAGGTCTTGCCTAAGGACCCCTACTGGAGGTCGGCCACAGCCAGGATTCAAACCCCAGTCTCCCGCATGGAAGGCTACACTACACTAACACTAGCCCAGAAAGTAACAGAAGGTCTAGCGTGAATAGCCTGTCAGCAGCTGAGGGGCATTCAGGAGCCATACGCAGCATAGCTCATTTGTGTGTCGGCAGCTCTCAGAGCTCAGTGGGTTTGTCTGATTCAATTCAATTCAATTCAATTCAATTTTATTTGTATAGCGCCAATTTACAACAGAAGTTATCTCAAGGCACTTTACAGTGTAAGGTTTAAGACCTTACAGAAAATATTTATACAAAATATTAGAGAAAACCCAACAATCCCATTTGAGCAAGCTTTAGGCAACAGTGGAGAGGAAAAACTCCCTTTAGAGGAAGAAACCTCCAGCAGAACCAGGCTCATAGTGGGCGGCCATCTGCCTCGACCGGTTGGGGTGAGTGGAAAGAGAAGAGAGAAAAGAACAGCAGGCAATAAAGACAACAACAAGCAATAAAGACAACAACAAGCATCAAGAACATTGGGCAGATGAACTGGATTCTGGAGATGTACAGCTCCAGGCCGAGGATACCTGCAGAAAAGTACAGAGAGAGGGAGACAGAGAGGAGGAAACACAACTAAAAGAGAGAGAAGACACAAAGTTAATGACATGCAATGGTGGCATTTGCATTGATACAGGAGAAAGGAGAGAGTGATATGATCCATGCCCCTGCCAAGAAACCAGACATCTACCTAAAATAGTTTTTTCAAGTGTGGAATATCTGCAAAATGTTGTTCAAATTGATTCACATACAGGGTTAAACAAACAAGGTTCCTCCTGGCTATATGTCAAGGTGTCCTTGGACAAGACACCGAAACCCCACAGTAGCACTGTCATCTACTGCAGCTGTCCAAACAACAATTTCCCAAGGGGATCAATAAAGTATGTCATCATCATTAACACACATCCAGGAATCTCAGAAAATAAGGAAAGGAAGCACATTCTGCATATGTTGACCTATTTCTTTAAATTGTAATTTAGCTTACTAATAGAACTGATGGCTCTTTACTAGCAGACAAAGACATTTAAATTGGACTGTGTGGTACAGGACGATTACTTGAGTTTGTTTGCATAAGTTAGGAGCTGGCAGCATAAGTTGAGGTGGCTGACCTAAATCTAATTTACTTTAGCCACTTGTGGTCAGAGGCGAAGATCTAAGTTGACCCTGTCACTGCTCTCTGTGTTTTATTACAGCGAAGCAGACACGGTCAGGCCAGCCTACACTACAGGACAGTTATAGAAACCTGAATATCACTCAGTCACATTTTATCTAATGTCATCTGATGGAGGTTCCTCCAACCTTTTTTTAGCTCTTGGTGTCTGATCAGAGGAAATAATCCAGTGTGGCAGGAGCAAGATTATAATTCGATCTATAAAGCATCAGACGTCCTATATGATGGTTCTATAACCTGTACAAGGTGTCCGATTATAAAGGGATGAAAGTGTAACAGAACTAACCAGGGGGACAGAATGAACCACTTCAGAAACAGTAACAGTGGAAGAGCACTTTCTCCATTTCTGAGAAGAAGAAGAAGAAGTAGTTTAAGTAGCCTTTTCAGAAGATGAAACCATAGATTAACTGAGACACAATTGAATAAGCTCTGAAGCTTGTCTCAATGCCACAACAGCACTACTACAGCACATTAGACGTGGGAAACACATGTGAAGTACTAGGTTATGAGTCTCAGCAGGGCTGTTTACAAAGGCGTAATGTCACATTAGAAGAGGCTTCAATCACATTACGGTCTAACAGATGAAGCAATAACACACCTCAGGCCTCATTTACTGAATGTGAGTGTTTTGAGAGTGAGAGCATTTGTCCAAACACTGAGATGCTTTTTTGTATTCTGTATTTATATATATATATATACATATATTCCATGGAGTTTCAAAAATAATACTTCTCCGTGTCCCATGAAACTTTCCTGGAAATTTCCACGACTCACACACATTTATTCCTAACGATGGTTTTTCTAGCAAAGCTAGGGTCAAAAATCAGAAACCTAGTAAATATACTATATTAATGAATCCATTGGTAATGACTAGTTGATAAGAATCTGAAATGAGTAATGTCGACTTTATTTATAACTAGAAACTAGTAATGACTCATTCGCTGCTCATTAGTTATCATTAGTTACTCTTTTCATGTTCCCTGTACTATAGTGATACATCTTACTGAGTTGTTCCTGGCTCCTCATTAGATCTTGACTATCTCACCATTAGTTCCTGGTTTTACTTTACTGACTTTGCCCCCATTTTACTGCATTCATGCAAAACAAATACTACTGTACACTTATGCAGTGATGAAACATTGTGTGTCCGGTTTAACTTTCACAAACTCTCACTGTCGTCCAGTGAGTCTGAGCTGCAGCTCTTCTGGGGTCGATCGTGCATCCTCTCACCCTCCGGCCTTTACGTTTGGTCACGGTCAAGAACCCCCCCACCAATGCAGTACTCACTCAATCCCAACTCAGCCCCTGGTTACTTCCCAGTCTTGTCTGCAATAAGGTATGGATCTTCTAGTGCAGTAATGTTATGCTACAACACAGCAGTTAGCTGGATGAACTCCCCGTCAACCCTGTATGTGTGCCTTTACCTTGCTGTGGTGGTTTCAGAGGTGTCTGCCTGCCTTCGCCTCATCTCCGTCCCTCTCTCTGAGGAGACTTTGAATTAGTCTAATTATCATCGCCTGTGTCACGGAAGTATGAGGAGGAAGGTATCGTCCCCAGGAGGCCCTCTTAGATTTAACACTGTGTGTGTGTGTGTGTGCGTGTGTGTGTGTGTGAGAGTTTATGATAATGTGTGTGAGTGAGTGTATCTTTTATGAATTGCCACAGCTGTGTTAGACAGCTGCTAGAGGGGCTGCATTCAGCGAGGGCACCTCCTCTTTCGTTTCTGCTGAAAACATGCCCCTCTTCCTATACACAAACAATTATAGGCACAGTCTATCGCACACACTCAGAGCTTCACATAATTACAGAGTTCAGTGCTTACATTTAAGAATATATGCAAATTCATTCTGATCACCCTCGAGAACAGTTTGAGAGGATGATGGCAACCACCATTTGAGTGTGTGTGTGTGTATGTGTGTGTGTTGTTGTCATGAAGACCATTTCGCCTTTAGCCTTGGGACATAGTTCTGACAGGAACCGCAGAGAGTACAGTAGTGAAAAATCCTCCTTCCTTTCTAGCAGTTGTGTGACATTAGCTGTGGGCAATAGTGGCTGCTGCACATCAACACCAAAGGTGTGTTTCTCTCCCTGCTGTGATCTGTGATCTGCTCACTCAGCACATTGTTCTGTCATCTCATGGCCTGTGAAAAGTTCATAATGTTCACCATTCACAATACAGCAGCCACTAACGCCGGACCCCACAGGACAGAAGAGATCAATTCTCTCCCTGTGGGGAAGTTTACAGGACTCTCAGGCCATGTGTTGAAGTGGCAGCTACATTAAAACTGCATTTGTAGCGGCGGGGTTGAGGAGGTAGCACCAGCTGTTTGGAAGGGACTGATGAAAATAACTTTTCATGGTCATGTGTGATTCAGCACTTTCAAACCAAGAAAGCAAAAAGTAGTGATGAACTTTTTACAGACCCCATGAAGTCTCCAGACGAAGACTGTTTGATATTGACAACATACAGTCACTGGGGAAAATTGTGAGATAGTTTCTGTTATTTAACGGGCTACAGAAGCAGTGTCCAAATTCTAGCCAATTCTGATTCTCACTTACTCTCATTCTCCCTGTTTCTGGTCTCCATCAACTCCTGAAAAATATGCAGGTATGTGGATATTCAGGTGCTAATTGCTCCAATTAGTTTAACAGCTATGTAGCTGTATTATAAATTAGATTCATCAGAGTTTCATCACTGGAAACAGCTGTCTGCCACATGTAAAATGAGTCTGTGGAAAACCAAGACAACAAGCTACAAGAGGCTAAATGTTTTAGCAGAACTGAAACGGGACTGTAACATGGGTGTGTTGTCTATGACTGTGTCCCATATCAGTATACGTATATATATGTATATATACACGTATATATTTATATACACACATGTTCAGCAGTGTGTCATGACCCCTTAATGCTACTCAACATGCACAACTTTGAATTTACCTGGACTTTGGATTTTACTGACTCACAATTAGAACAATTACCAGACATAGTTATAGACACAACATTTAGACAGAATTTCTTGGGTGCCTTAAAATGAGCTGTTAAAAGGAGTCAGGCATTGTTGACCCATCATCATTCGTCAGATTCTACCCCTGAATTCTTGTTCATATCACTTATCACTTATTACGTATCAGTCAGTTCCTGTAACTGTAACTGTAGCTTGTTTTTTTTTTCCTCTACTATACTTTTTTAGTTTTTACGTTCATCCTTCAACCTAGGAAGAATTTTTTATTACAGGCTGGTATTGTCGTGATGCTTGTAATCTTATCTAAACATGCCCCGATGGGTTGGAGGTGAACCACACCATACTGGCTTTCTCCACCCACAACCCATTTTAATGCCTTAATGATTTCCTCCATTGCAGTATTGAATGCTAGAAGGCAAATGTGCACCCTGCCGTGATACCAATTTCCAGGTGCTGCCATACTGTGGTGAATTACATAGCTGCAAAGCATATCTGTATATATAGAAATATACTTTAACTGGATGTTTTTACTTTAAGGAAATGAATTACGGGCCACTGGATTGTGTGAATCAAATGGGATTTTCTCATCCAGATATTAAATTTCCATCGTTCTTCTTATTCTGTGGTTGAATTGGATTTTCAGGCGTGTCTGTTTTAAGGACATAAAGGAGAACATACTTCTACTTTTTCAATATTGTGTCAACATGTTAAAAACCTTTACTTAACTTAAACTCTGTACTCTTGTAAACTGTCTTACTGTGTAAGACATGTTGTTCCACACTACGTGCTGCCTGCATTAAAGTGTAGGGTTTGCATCTCACATGCTGCTTTAATGATATTATGTAAAATTCCAGACATCTGGTATATTTGTGTACCTGAGAGAGGACTCTGCTGTGCCCACTGCGCCACTGCACTTGCAGATGCATTTTTTGCTCCATCCATTTTTGGTTCTCCGACATGTCTCGCAGAAGTCTCTGTGCCTTTCACTGTCGGTGTATCTTATCTTTTGTTGATTTTCTGCTTTGATGCTTGCAGAGTAGCACTTGTCCTTGGTGAAGCCTAATTTGACAAATGTAAAATGAATGCTTGTAAATATCCTTGCTGCTATCATTTTTTTTATTTTTACCTGAGGTTTTCTGTCCTTTACAGAACAGTCGAATAATTCAGAAGTGTTCCTTTGTTACACTGACATATACTCCTCACCTACTTCTCCCTGTTAATTTCAGCCTGTTCAGCTGCCTTCATTTGGTCCTCTGCACATCCCAGAGCGTCTATGCAACCATAAGTCAACACGACTAATGTTTAATAGGTACATAATCTCCTTCACATAATGCAACAACTCATTTTCATCCTGGAGGGAGCAATCCACCGTTTCCCAGCAGAAGGCAAGCATAATGTCATAGGATTTCCAAAGTGATGGCGTGGGTACAGGTTTAGCTCAAGTCCTATGACAGGTGACTCCAGTCTCTAGCCCTGACTTCAAAGTACCTTTCAATAGAGCTCATGTAACTCAGATATAGATCGACTGTATAGTGGATATTATTTTCCACTGAATTCAATACATATACTACCAATACAGATAACTTGACCCATCTTCATACATACATTGTATGTCCTTAGACTCCACTTTCAACTGATAGCCATGACCCATACCGTACTCCACGTCTTTATCCCTACTTATCAAGCCCCATTGGTTACAAGTGGTCGCTGGTTATATAAAAAAATGACTACTCTCTGACCTACAGCACCTTAAAAATGCCCTACAGCCAACCTTCACTGGGCATACATCAGGTTTTCAACCATGCCTCTCTGCCAGCTCTGTCGCTTTATTCCTCTAATAGGCCATTTCTGCTGTGTCCTTCCATGATACTATCAGATTTTAAAAATGAACACCCCGCTGTGCTTCTGGCCACAAAACAAGATCTGTACTTAGATTAGGGGTCACTATCTTTTGGGAAACTATGAGCTGTTTATGGATTGTGACATGATGAATGGGGTAATAAAGAAGAAAATCCTGAAGCCTGACATACAAATTACATTCATTTTTGAAACTTTTTTCTAATCCATGCTTTTTTTTTTTAAACAATTAATAATTATTGGTATCCAATGGTTATTTGAATAGTGTGTAGTGGTAAGATCGCCGCTTTCCTTGCAGGAGACTGGGGTTTGAATCCCTGCTGTGGCTTACCTCTAGCAGGGGTCCCTAGGCAAGATCTCCTTACACTTAACCTGTGTTTACCTTGTACCTCACTTGTAAGTTGCTTTGGATAAAATGTAAATGGTGGAATAACTCATACAGTTGAACTTTGAACTAAATGATATATTTTTAATGTATTTATTTTACCGACACCAATGGTGCAGTATGAGGTATTGTTCACCTTGACCTGTGGATGGGAGAAAAACCGTCAAATATAGTTGTGTGGAAAATACAAAGTAGAAGAGTAACACATTACACATGAATGTACATTACCCTGGCAGGTAGGAAGTAATTGCATGTAGGAGTAAGACCAAACTCCAAATAACATCTTCTATTAACACAACATTACTCTCTCAGATTCAGTGATCTTAAGTATTTTTTGTTTAAATAATTGAAAAAAAAGGCCAGTGCGTAATTAATCATTTCTTGTGCCTCCTTCATGTAATGATTTCATGGGAACATCAATTCTTGTGCACAGAGCTCCTTTTAACATCGACTACGCTAATTTCCCAAGGTTTTATTGCATGCTGCAAATAGCAAACCTTATATATGCTGCCATACCACCTGAAGTGCCTATATGCCTGACGTTTTAGTGTTCCATCACACTGTCTGCTGGTGAAAGGTGGGAGGGGAATTGGGAAAACTCAGACAGGAGCTGAGATGAGAGCTAGAAGCTGTGTCTCCACAGTGTGTGTGTACGTTTTCCTCTCTGGTCTCACACTGTCTATTGTTTGAGTGGCAATATACTCAATTTGGTCCACTTTACTTATGTTTCACACAGGCATACACTCAGACGCCACTCCCACCCACGCGCCGACAGTGGCACACACACATACAGATGAGGCCGAGTCTCCCTTCCCTGCCTGCTCTCGAAGCCCTTGGCACTGCTTGTTTACCCTTCATTGTGACAGCTGTGTGTGTGTGTGCGTGTGTTTTTGTGTGCTGCTGTGTCGATCTGAGGAAGGAGATATTGCGTGTCAAGTGCTCTCCAGGGCTAAACTATCATTTCTGAGCGTTATCACACCATCCTACTTCCCAGGGGCTTGATGTCTTTCTCTCTATGTCTCTCTCTCTCATTCTCTCTCTCTCTCTCTATAACACACACAGACACACACACTTTGACTTACACACACGCAGGAGGCACTCCAGACAGTGTTAGCCCAGTGAGGCGTGCAGTCAGAGAGGAGACTGGAGTAAGTTGACCAGTTGGCGAACACTTTTTCAGACTGGAAAATCAGTCATGCAATGGTCCCACCCAGACACGCAGCTTTGCAAGACCTCACTGACATGCAAGTACAGAGTAAGTTAAAGTGTCTGACCATTAAAGTCTGTGGACCTCTAATTTGTTGTGTTCACTGCATACATATTTTATAAATAGCTTAAACTAGAGTTCCACTACAGTTCATACTCCTGTGTTGGGAGAAGGCTGCTGACATATAGTTTTTTCCATGCACGATACCAGCTCAACAGTACTTGCATGAAGCTGTCATGAACTGCTTTGAACTCCTGTGAAACAGCTGACAAACAGAAATATTGAGGGGATGCCGTGTTTGTTTCTATGTTCGTGGCTTTTTGTCACAGCAAGGAGACAAATTTAGTTTCAGAAGAGACTGAAGGCAGAAATACAAAACTGAACAGACAACAAGACAATTGTGCTTCTCTCGAACCACTAAACTGGTCACAGAGACACACTGAACCACAGTGTTTTTATATGTTGTCTTCTGGTATCGCCTCAGCTTGCTTAGGACCTCAATGGAGATAGCAAAAAAGTAGTGGGTGCCGGGCACTGTACACAACTTTCGCCAGATGGAAAACTGAGTTGACTTGAATCAGTGGAAAAACTGCTAAATCGAAATTAAAACCACAGACTTAACTTGGTGCTTTTGGTGATGATGCTCAGAAATGATGGTTTAGCCATGGACAACACAACTACACATGTAGTCACACCTGTGACTTCAAACCAGTTAGAACAGAACAAGACTTTTGGAGGAAAAATGTCTTCAAGAACATAAAGTGTTGTTTGAGTCGCAGCTTAGCTTGGATGAGTGAAATCTCCACAAACATTTGTCAATGTCAGCCTGTAGACCAGTGGTATCTTTTTGTGTCACCATGGTGTCACATTTCGTGGATCGTATCATCAGTAAACACCACTACAACTAACATTTTTATACAGGTGTCACTTATTGTGGCTGATTACATATTTTCCGAACACCTTTGTTGTATCTGCTGTTGAGACAAATTACACACAGTTACAGTCATTCAGGTAATTCTCAGCATGGCTCTGTCTATTTCAACATGAGCAAACGCCGAACCCAAATGTCTAAAAACACCAGCAGTAGTGATTTTTCGGTCTCAAACATGTTTCAAATGTGTCAAATGACACATACCAAATAACTGGAGGCTCTTTGATGACCACCATCTAGAGTTTATCTAAGTGGAGCTTATTTATAGGTGAAACCCACTACCACAGCTGGGCCACCATACACCATGACACAGAAGTACAATGAGAGTTATATTCTCAGAGTGGAAAACCATCTTTGGCACCATTTAAACCAAGACATTCAAAACTTTCATCTGAGATAATTGCAATTCCTAAACACTAAGGTCAGCACAAACCCTTAACCCCTATATTTCTGTGCCTTTGCTGTGCTTTTGATAGATAACTGGAAGTCCCTATAGCCTTGACTACTGTTGGTATTTCACATCATTGAATGACGAACACAGTGCTTGTGTTACTTAAAATTAACAGCAAGTAGGAATCTTATGCCAAAGACGAAGGGGAGAAAAAGCAGTACTGATTAACATTATGTTATCAGCACATGAGTCTGCCCATTGTTCTGTGGTAAGAAGGCCTAATCCTGCTCTTAGCAGTCTGGAGGAGATTGAAGCTTTTGTGTTTTTCTGTCCTGCTGGGTTTCTGGGTTTGATGAGTTTGCCCTTTGCATGTCTGGAACTTTCCCTTTCACTGACAGTGATTCATCTGTGGCATGCAGGATTGGAATGGCACACACACACACACACACACACACACACACACACACACACACACACACACACACACACACACACACACACACACACACACACACACACACACACACTCACATGTGAACCCCAACAGCCATATGAAGTCTCCATCTCAACAGTCGTGGTGACTGTGGAATCCTCATCACAAAAATAGTGTAGCTCGTTGCAGACAACAACCAGGCTGTCTGCTCAGCATCAGGCTGCCACTGAGAAGCACAGATGCCACTGTTTGTCCAAGGACTGCATGTGTATATGTGTGTGTTTGTTTGCCATTGCTCAGGAGTGCGGCAGATGCCTCTGTTTGAGGTGTCCTTGAAATGTGTCCCTGACCGCCAATTAGTGCTGCCTTATTTGTCCACTGCAATGCCGCCCCAATTAGCATCAAAGCAATACCTGTTACGACCTGCCATGAACCACAATGAGCCAAAGCCACACCTTTGCTCCACCACTTTAAGCTTGAAGACCCCAGGTCATCACTGTTAAATGGCTGTCACCATTTAATTATACTACTGCTCCAGCTAATGGAATGGCTGCCACTCTTATTTGTAGAAAGAAAGAGGCATGGTGAAGTGTTTTTGGTTTATTTGGTTGCAAGGGTAGGGGGATTTAAATTGGTTTCATATCCACTAGTCAGTATCATCTCTGATATTTCTTACACTTATTAGTAGGAGTGTAACTAGAGTCAGGGATTAGGTGTAGTCTACAGTATACACAACCAGTGGTCCAGATTCTGTGGAGTTTGTCAAAGATCAATACATAATTGGAAACTGTGCTTTTGTTCTATGAAGCTGCAGTGGTTTTATTTAATCTTTGTTTTGTGGATGCAATGCAAAATCATTGCATAGTAGGTTTTATTTGTATTGTAATGAACCTCCTCTCAGTAATACCTGCTACCCCCTGATTATACCCTCCTAATAGGTAGTTATGCTGTCCAGTCATCTTCTTCTAGCCATTCACTTCCTGAAAACATTCCACACCAAAAGAAATGTGAGAAATGTGAGACTACCGTATACATCTTCAGTCTACAGGCCTGCACTTCTATAAAATAATGAAGGTTAATACTGCTGTGGTTGTTGTAAAAGCTTTCAGTAATTTTAGAAATCAATATACCTACCTGCATAAACATGTTAGGTTGTTAACTGGCAGACACATTGTCTTTGTTAAGTAGATGTAAATCAAATTAAAACAAAACGCAGCATATCATACTATAAAGTTTTTACCAAGTTCTGCTGAACATTGCTGATGCTAACAAGCAAATACTGCTGCAGACGCTTCCACCAAACCCTGCAGGCAGCCATGGAACAGTTATCCACACGCAAGCTAGTCCACTGTCTACGACACATCCATGAATGAATGAGGAGCCTCAAAGCTCCCAAGAGATGTCTGCACGAGAGCTGGGATCAGCATCGAGTCGAGTCTGTAGTTCTGGCTTGTCTCAGCAGCCAACACAAGCACATGAAGACTTCTTAAGAGTATCATAAAGTCTGAAGCCAAGTCAATTTTATAGAATATCACAAGAGAATAGAATTAAATCCCACTCGGAATAGAAATGTTCACTGTTGTTTTTATCTTGGACCACATGTTTAATTCATTGAGATTTTTCCACTTTGGCTGTCTGACCTCAGGTTGCCTTTGCACTCTGACCTCCTCTCATTTCTCTTCTATCTCCCGACTGCTTGCTGGTACTGACCCCTGTCTGAAGTGTTTGCTGGGTAAAGTTTGAGCTGCCATGTGATGTTGAGCTGTGTAAACAGGGACAGAATAATGATCAAAACAAAACCCAAAACAGTGCGGAACACTCTAATTATACATGTTTAAGTGAAGCTTTATTATTAGTATTAGTATTATTGGTATATTGTTTTTATAATCTACATTGTTACTAAAACTTGTGATTTAAATTAAGTCCTCATAATAACACCAATCATTTTGATGTAATAATATCACAAGAAAGCACATCAAGAAATGATCAGTATCAGAAGAAGTAAATTATACTGGATAGCTGGTGCTGCTTGCATGTGGATCTCACGTGAACTCACCTGAATTGTCACTGAGTGTTAAGTTACTCCATTTATCCCCACTGTATACAGGAATATATTTCATTCATGAACATTCCCCCTCCTGCATGCCCCAGTCACGGAATAAGTCACTCACACACACACACAGACACACACACACACACACACACACACACACACACACACACACACACACACACTAGCATTTCCATGCATGTATTTTTAATTCATGAAAGGCAGCAGAAATAGAAAGTCGAAGGTAGAAGAGGAAGATATGATGAGAGTAAGACATGATATGCCGTGCGTAATGAAAGCTATCTGTGTTTGTGTATATGTGCGTGTGCTTAAATAGCTCATTAACCCTGCATCACATGAAGCTGGAGTCTATGCCATGATGTCACATTTTAGGGGCAGACAGACAGATACACACATCTGGGACTGTGCTTGCGTGCAGCACTCTTTAACCAAGCATTAACCCAGATTAGACCGGTTTCCATGCTGTGCCTGAGGGCAAAAACATTATTCACGCACAGTTCCTCCCACACAACAAAGTCAAAAATATTGATGCACATAGTGACTTTTAAGTTAGAGAAACTACAGAGATCGGAGACAAAAGGAAAGAAAAACCTGAAAAGACAAGAATGTTTTGTTGTTTGATAATGTCTAGAAGCTGCAGTAAATATTACACGGTTAATACCCTCAAAGTTTACCAGGTGGCAGGAGGGGAAGGAAGGAACCTTCACACGGAGGTGAAGAGTCCAGCATGAGACAACTTTTTATTGATGCTATTGTTAGCACCAACACGATGAACATGACCAGTCCAAACGTCACGGTTGTCATGTGACGAATGTCGGGCAAGGCTAAGGAAGCACACACACAAATAAATGCTGCTAAAAGTTTATTTAGAAGCTAAACGTAACACAGAAGCTCTGCACATTATCTACTGTATGACTGTTTCTGTGGAAACTTCTAGCGGGACACATGCAGAGGCGACTGACAATCAGCAGTTGGATTGCTGCATAACAAGGATGGGCTTCTAAAAGCCAACGCTGTGTTGTTCGAGGAAGGCAGGAATCCTGCTGATGTTGGTCATTTTTATTTTGGGAGCGATTAGTCTCTCCATTTGCATATTGGTAGCGGCTGATCTCCCTGGCACTCGCTCATTCATCCATATGCAATACAGCTGGAGAAGAATAATTTTCCTTTTCTAGCTTCAGGCTGTTAGAAAAAAGACACAACTCCTGAAGAATTGGTGTGGTGCTTGTGTTTAATGTATGAATTATATGCATGAAGCCTTTTTTTATTTTTTACAGTTGATTTGAATCCCAAATTAACTCGATGTGAAAGGAACAGGTCAACAAGGTCTGTGCTTCAAAAAAGAAGGACTTTAAAGAGTTTCTCATTGATATCTTGGGGTTTAGTGGGAAAAGAAAAGGTTAAAACACCCACGTGATCAAACAGATCATGTGATCAGCTGACTCGAAAGCCAGATGCAGATTTCCTGATTCATTAGACACTGAGAAGAAACGCATGTGTAAAACCTTTGGTTCATACAGTGCACTGTTTAGCTAGTAACTTCTATTTTCTGGTCTCTATGTTTGCTAACATGAGCTTTACTGCTAGGTCAAAGGGCTGCGATGTCGTTGGTGTGGTTGTTGGCACCATCACCCGTCAACACATCGAGAAGGATTTGAGTTTGAATTTGTTTTAAGCCACGTCATGGTGAGTTTCAGGGTCTGTTTCTTCTTGGCAGTCCGATTGATGCTGCATTAAAAACACGTATATCTCCCAAACACTAATATGGAAGTACATGTACTACAGTAATACAAACACATGTACAAACCACATTTCTGAGTTTGTAAAACTCGGCTTAGGCTCAACTCACAACTTTGTCAAGATTTTCAATAGCGTATGCAATAATATATATATATATGTGTACTAATATATATGTGTTCTCAGTTAATGTTTGATGGATCTGGTCACTATGAAACAAACAAACGCCATCTCATCTCATCATTGAGGCTTGTTGTCTCGTAACAGCGACTCTGTTTCTATGAGAACTTGTCATTTTGAAGATCGACAACATTTCACCTTCTGTGTTGTCTTTTTAAATTGGGCTTCCATACTCAGATAAAATAGTAGCAAGAGTACAGAGTAAAAGGACTCATTTGACAGTTTGACAGAACATATCCTACTGCTGTACTTCACTTAGATTGTCACGACATCACAAAAGAGGCGTATTTTGCTATTAATCTGCTTAAAAGGTGAAGAAGAGAGTTGAAAAACAACTTAAAAGAAAAAGTAATGAAAGTGAAAGTCATATTGAATTTTCCTGCCTCGCAGTAATGATTTACTTTTGTGTGATAAATACTTTTTCTTAACTCCTCCATAACTCAGAAAGAAGACATTCATCCAAACTGATTTCAAACATTTAAAAAATGTAAACAGGCCTTGAACAGAACGAAGATATATTTGAATGTCTAGCTTTTTATTTAGGATTCAGTCAGTGTGAGTGTGAAAGAAGATGATGTCAATCAAAACTGAACCAAAGCCACTTCAAGGTACTTCGACATGAACCAACACTGCAGTTCATTCTATAACAATTACACAAAAAAGGCCATCTTCTGTAATTCCCCATAAACCACCTGGATTGACGTGAGGTTATCGATGTACTGCATCTTCTCTATACCTCCGTGCTTCCTTGTGCAGACTTCTGTAGTTGAACTGGCACACTCCACACACTGTTGAAGATGCATGTAAGATACTCTCACACACAGACACAAACACACATGCTACAGATACAGTCTGCTCCACATTCATACACCTGCAAACTTGCAAACATGACATGCAAACTGCTGACACAGGCACTATAATAAATATAATAATATTATAAATAAGTTACACAGCTTACGGAAAGAATGTGAAACCCAGGTTACTTTCATATTCTTTAATATATCTGACACTCTCGTGTGTGTATTATGTCTTTGTGTTTGCTTTGTGTTTTCTGGTCCTTTTCACATTTAATCTCGAATTCTTTTCCTACATTCCTGCCTTTCTTGGTTTGTTTCAGTGTCCTTGCTTTCTCAGTCTGTCTCCCTGTACAGTACCAGTCACCATGATCAGCTCCACCTGTGTCTTACTCTGCCCACTCACCTTGATTCCATCTGTTTCACCTGTGCACCAGCCTTCCTTTATATACACTCCCTCATCCAGTACTCCCCTGCTAGATAGTCAGTTTTTCTACTGCTCTGCAGCCATTCACTTGTGAGTTTTGTCTTGTTTCTTGCCGTGTGCTTTGGACTTGTCTTTGTTTGTTTGTTTCTGTGTCGGACCTTGTTAAATTTTAGATTTTGCCTCCTTGTGTGAACCCTGGACCTTCCCCTGACTCTGCCCACTGAAAAACTGAATTTGGTGGCTGCTCAAACAGCCGTGATTTGGAGTAGTTACTTTTCCAGTTTTACACCCCGTCTGTTGTTATTCCCTTTGTTCGCCCCTTACTTTCCAGTTTAGTTGTTACTTTGTACGTTTTGTACCTGTATGTTTTCCAACCATGTTTTTTTGTTACTCTGTGTCTTCATTCCCTGCCATGAGCCTCAAGTCCCCTGGTTTCTCTGCCTTGTTCCTATTTGGTCCTATTATCACCTTTTTTATCATAAACTCCTTTTCTCATAAATCTCTGTCTGACGCTTTTGGGTCCTCCTAAAACCCAAAACGTAACATTTTCTTTTCTGCCTGCTACTGTTGTCTGACACATTGATCTCAGAAGTGTCATTTGACACAGGGACAATCTGATTATTATGATTCATACACATTCACTTTTCATGTAAAGTTCCATGGTTTCTTTGGTTGTGGAAAGCTGCTTTGCGAGAATGTCAATTGTAAAAAGCGCTAAACAAATAAAATTTAATTGAATTTGAAAATGACAAATTAAAACCTGATTGAAATTGTTCTAACATCACAGATGTTCCTTCATTTTTTAAATGAGTTTCAACAAGTCTTTACTGCTGTATTTTATACTTAAATTCTATATTATTATATATTTATACTTATGAACCCTGAGCAAAACAAACGGTTTGAGGTTAGTAGGACTGTGCTTTTGTTTAAAAAGTATTTTTACAATGATTGTAAAATCATAGTTAGATTATGTTCTGGATTAACTCAGACAAATTGGTCTCTAACTTAAACCAAGTGCTTAGTGTCTACTACATTCCCATTATTTATTTATGGTATTAATTTCACCTTCAAATAAAATTTTTTGTGATGCTGTAGACATCAAAGTTTTCTGCTATTCTAATTCTCACATATAAGTCTTGAGGTAACAGGTACGGTCTGATTGCTCTGCTCATTTTGACCTACAAATCTTCAGAAACTAATTTTTGCAATTCATTAGCCTTGTGTGTTCTTGCTGAGATCTTGCATTTTGCATTTGTTTCTCTTTCTCGGAGCTCCTCCCCTATCCTCTCCTCACCCATCCTGCTTTTTCTTTTTTTTTTCTTTTACACCACTGATAGGGTTTAGTCGGGAGAGACATGCCTTCGGCACTGCTTGAAAATCGGGGTCCCATTAAGCCCTGCAAAGTTGAATCTGAGGGCAGGATGTGTGTGTATGGTTGATAGTGGACTTTTTGGAGGTTCTTGGCAGAGAGAACCCATTTAATGCCTGTCACACATAAGCTACATACGTCTAGTGGAATTAAATGTAGAAAACACTAAACATGCCACCAGTGCTGTGTTTCATGTCTTTCTTTGAGCACTTTTGCTAAAGACTGCTGTGACAGTATCATCAGACATATAAAAAGGGTCTAATGAACAGCTGGATACCTACTCCACACATTTTAATTTGATTGTGTTTTATCTGTAGGTGTAATAATGCTAAATCAACATCATTTAAAAGCTAAATTCAGGCCGAGCTCTTTATCTTCACACAGTAGGTGCTGGTGTTCAGATTTAACATTTCACCCTCTAGCAGTTCCAAGCGATAAGTGCCGTTATCAGTTCCTCCACGTCCAGCCCTTTCAATCTGTACAGAGTTAAAATTACTGCAAGCGCTGGCAGTCGTACATGACACACACACTGTAGAATGACAGACAAGAACAACTGGTCTCAATCCATCTCCCAGCTTTTCATTGCAATAATGCTTCCCAGGTTCATTATCAATTTTTGTTGCTACTTAATGTTTCTGCCATTTTGTGCCGACTGTGCTTTTGAAGGTGTTCGTTGCTCCTTATGTGCTCTCTCGCTGCATTGCCACCGTTTCCTGGACGTATTTACTGTTCATTTAGCAAATCAACTTTGAAAGTCACCTCTTGTCTTTTTTTATTTTCCTCTCTTTTTTTCTCTCTGTTGGCTTTGGGCATGTAAACTTCTCATCACAATTGGTGCGCTGTCAAGTTGGATTAGCCCATGAAGTTTAACCTGTGGGTATTTTTTATTACAGGAAAGCCACTCCAGGCTTACGTCTGACAAATGAACCCAGCTGAGTTTAAAGTTCTGAGTTTAACCATTTATTTTCTGCAGGTCATTTCACCCACCTCAATGATTTCTAAGTTTAAAGTGTTTCCGCTGTTGCTTAATGATGCCACGCGAGGAGAGAGATGTGTGGGGTGACGGGGAGGTTGAGTCATGCCTGTGCAGAGGAAACAGACTACACAGGTAGGTAACAAAATCAGAGAGATCTTGTGAACTTGCGAGGCTTAAGGCAGTGTTAGAGTAAGTGCAGAAACGTTTACTCTGTTATAATATATAATTTATTCATCTTAGATTTGTGCTAACTCAAACTCTCATGTGCTCATGCCCTTTAACCAGTGAACATTAACGGGGAATCTCGATCAGATTTTTCCAATAACAATCACAGTTAAAGTTGTCAAATATGAGACTTCTACTTTAATCTGAACGTGAAAACATGACTAATGTTGGATTTATGTTCCTATAAAAAAAACCTTGAAAAAAAAAGCCTGTTACTCCATTTTTCCATTTCATGTCATGCCATACCGTGTGAATAATGCTTTATTGGAGCCACTTTCACCAAGAACTGCTGGAATTATTGCAAATGTAGGATTATTTGATAAAAGTAAAGTTTGAAGGACACAATTGTTATAAATATATTTCTTTTCTGCGTCACATTATTTCCTATTTGTTGCTGTATTTATTCTTCAAACTCATTTCATCTATGTTTTCGGGGAAACAATGACATTTAGCTTGACAGTAGAGAGGCAGTCGGGAAGCATGGGGAGAGAGGGTGTTACAGTAACCATGGTCCCCAATCAGCTGGGCACGTTGCCATAATATGGTATGCCAGAAAACAGCACATGCCTGAGTGATCCCAAACCTTTGAACATACATGTACATGCATGCATATGTACACAACCATATATCTGAGTAGAGAAACACGTTATACTGTACATCTGCATTTAAACAGCAAAAATAGCCAAAAGCCAAAAATATTGACTGGGCACCAATGAGCCCCAGCTCCCATCTCCTCTACTGTCTTCCCTTCTGTTCCTTGTTATAGCCTGTGAACTTTTCCTGTCCGGTCTCTTCCTCTGTGACTTGGCTCCTATCTCCTCACCTCCAACCACATTCATCTCCTCCCTCCCTCTCTGATTCAGTGCTGCCCCTTTAGCTTTGTCGCAGGGAGACGAGTTTATCATCATCATTATCACCATGTTAATTCCAGAGCCTTATCTTCCTAAATAAAGTGTGTGGTTTTGTCTCTTTGTGCTGACATCCCCAGGCTGCACTTGAATGTAGCTCATTTCTATCTTGTTCCACTTAGCACTGAAATGAACCAGTTTTTTGGGGACTAGCACTAGCATAGCTTGCATCAGCTCTGTGCAAGCTAATAGGGGTATCAGCAGTTGCCTGCATCTGAGAACATCAAAGCGAGCAATTCCCTCTGAACACAGAATCCGAGTGCACACAGCGGGCACGCATGCAAAAACACACACTCAGGCATGCACACATACACACAGACTAGGGTGCATACAGCGGGCATGAGAGAAGGGGAAGCTTCTTGTTTTCATATATGTTAATAGCAGCCTTGTTATTGTGCAGAAACTGCCGGTGGTGTGATGAAGTAATGAGGTGTCCTGGCTGCAGGGAAGAGGACAGACAGGGTTAGAAAACAGTACAGTCTGTGATTTTTTTTCCAGGCATTGATTTTGTTCCAAAACACAAACAAACTGTACACACACAAACACACACACACAAACATGAACATACACACAATTGATTTCCCGCCGCTGTCCGTGTTAGTGCTGATATGAATGAGGTGTTTGATGTGTTACACGTTGAGACGAATCATTGATGTTACTGCTAACACCACATCATTATCCTGTGAATGGCTTCATTTGATGCCTCTTCTGAACAACCTGCATGGGAACTGGGTCATGAAATTTCAGTCGTTCAAACAATAATACTGCAAAAACTAGATGAATGGGGTTTATTTGGAACAAGCACGGCTTTTGACCGGCTAACTGATGCACTATCATGTGTGACTGGAGCAATCACCGCTCCTTTATCTGCACACTGCCGTGACAAACACAACACATTAGGCCTATCAAAGTACTGTAATCATATTTGGTGAAGGAGCTTTTTTTCCCCCCATTTGTTGTATAATTTGATTTGTTCGGTGAGTGGCCACAGAGTGCTGCTCGTTATCATCTGAATAATTCATAATGAATTATATTTGTAATTTCTGCTTGTTTATTGGAGCCCTTTGATGCCATGCAACAAATGGATTAAGCAGATAGAGGTTAATATATTTTAAATATAATATATTTCTGCTAGCAGTACCTCATTACTTCAACAGAAAGCGGTTGTATGACAGCCAGACGTGGCCTTTTAGAAATTAGGGTACAAAGGCTTTCATAGAGTGATACATTTAGAGCTACTTTGATGTATTTCATTAATTATTTGGAACAACCCCATCGACCTCCTGAAGGCTCCTTTGGCTTGGTTCTAGAACTTTAGTCCAGCTCTTCTTCTTTTCCTGGACTCCTGAGGTGTCAACGAACTCAGTCTGTGCTTTGTGGACTTTGGTATGGCTAATAAGCAATCTCACAGGGTGCCCTGTGGGGAGCCCTGCACAAATATACAGCACTGGTCTCTAGGAGCCATTTAGTCTTTGCAAAACTGATGAGACAGCTGTGTCCGAATTCTCTGCGTCAGCTCAAGTTGCTTCACTAAAGCTCAGTGAGTGCTGGACTTTCCCAGCGTTGTGCTTTGTCTGAGATTTTTCAAAATCTCTAGTTTTAGGCCATGGCTGATATCCATGGTTGTTTGCAGACTGTAGCCTGTAGCTCAGTTTGACCAACACGTTAGGCATTTTCCCCAAGGGGATCAATAAAGTATGTCGTTATTATTTTGCAGCACAAAATGTATATTCAGTGTGAAGTACTGTGGCTTTTAGGTAGCAAGAAATTAAAGGTTGAGGAGGTTGCAGTAGTAGAAGGGCGTGTAGCACATCAGACTGTAATGCATGAGCCAGAAGTTTGAGAGCTGTTACACACTGACAACTATTATTTGCCTAACCTTAACCAAGTATTTCATTTGCACAACCTTATCCGTAGGAGCGTGAATCAAATTCATTATGTTTGGTTTAGAGGTCTTCACGGGCTCTCTTGGATGCTGTTGTATTAGACTGGTCCTCGTGTCTATTTAAGATAGGTGTATGTAAGTTTTGTTTTATTATTCAAAGTATTAAATCATTTACATCATGTTTTGTCTTTTCAATAAAATATTCTGTAGCCAACCGGGCTATGAGATGTATGAGGTGGAAACAAAACTTAAGTTATGTCCACGTATTTGTTCTTGCAATATGTAAATACATGCTTCAGTTTCTACAACTTTACCTTCGTTTTTAGGACACTGTTATTATTGTTATAGCCCATTACTGCTCCACTGTATCTGCTTTTTATTTAATGAAATGAATGCTCTGAGCATCATGCTGTTGCCAGTGTTGGTGTTCTTTTTCTTAGGGTCTGTTCAGGTCAATTATATTTTTGATGGTATCTAATTATGCTGGGATCTATTTGCATCTTGTCTAGCTTAGATAGTTAATAAAGCAGTAACACCAGATTCAGTGGCAAATATGACTGTCCTTTGCAGTGTGTGCAGTATGGTTTACCTACAGTACGTTTGGTAGGAGTTCTGAGTTGAGTGACAGCTGCAGTTGAGGTGAGTCGGGCATCTGATCAAGATGTCACCCAGATGTTGAGAAGATAGCATTACTGGGAGGAAGCTGCAGGGTTCAGGCTGCATTTTCCATTCTGACCTGAGAATGCCTCGGGAATCCTCTGGAAGAGCTGGAGGCAACACTGATTATTCTATCTATCTATATATATATATATATATGTATATATAAATCCTTGTAATTGTTGTTTTTGACCAATGCTGTAACTCAAATTAGCAGTTACTGTCAGTTTTGACCACTTGAACAACCTGTAAGCAACACTGAGATGGCCATTCCATAGGCATTAATGCACCCCCATATCATTATAGGTGCAGAAACTGGTTGCCTTGAACTGAGTGCTAATAACAAGCCAGAAAGTCCCTCTCCTCCTTCATCTGGAGGACTCGATGCCCATGGTTTTAAAAGATTTCATGTATTAATGTGTCTGACCACAGACTGACCACTGTAGCTTTACTACAGACTATTTTAAGTGACCTTTAGTCCCGAGAAGACAGCAGCATTTCTGGATCATTCATATGTGGCTTCTTCTTTGCGTGATAGATCTTTAACATGCATTTTTGGACCTCTGTGTGAACTGAGCCCATGCAGTGATGTCCATCTCAGAATGTCTTTAATGCAGTGCTGCCGCTGGTCCTAAAGATCTTGGCCTCCAATATTTAGATTAAGGCTTGTTCAGAGATTTCCCACTGTCTCTGAATCTTTTGATGATATTATGTACTGTAGGTGATGATATATTCAAAGTTTTTGGAATTTTACGCTGAGGAACAATATTCTAAAACTCTTTTACAAGCTGTAGATGCAGCTTTTCACAGAGTCAACCTCTGCCCATCTCTTCTTCTAAGAGTCTCTCTAAGATCTCTAAGATGATCTTTCTCTTCTTATCTTCTACCCAATCATGTTACTGACATGTTACCAATAAACCTTATCAGTTGCAAAATGTTCTTCCAGCTTTTCCCTGTTAGTACCACTTTTCCAACCTATTATTCAATTCAATTCAATTCAATTTTATTTGTATAGCGCCAATTTACAACAGAAGTTATCTCAAGGCACTTTACAGTGTAAGGTTTAAGACCTTACAGAAAATATTTATACAAAAAATTATAGAGAAAACCCAACAATCCCATTTGAGCAAGCTTTAGGCAACAGTGGAGAGGAAAAACTCCCTTTAGAGGAAGAAACCTCCAGCAGAACCAGGCTCATGGTGGGCGGCCATCTGCCTCGACCGGTTGGGGTGAGTGGAAAGAGAAGAGAGAAAAGAACAGCAGGCAATAAAGACAACAACAAGCATCAAGAACATTGGGCAGATGAACTGGATTCTGGAGATGTACAGCTCCAGGCCGAGGATACCTGCAGAAAAGTACAGAGAGAGGGAGACAGAGAGGAGGAAACACAACTAAAAGAGAGAGAAGACACAAAGTTACTGACATGCAATGGTGGCATTTGCATTGATACAGTAGAAAGGAGAGAGGAGAGGAGCTCAGTTTATCAGTAGAGGTCCCCCAGCAGAATAACCTATATCAGCATAACTAAGAGATGGTTCAGAGTCACCTGATCCATCTCTAACTATAAGCTTTATAAAAAAGGAAAGTTTTAAGTCTAGTCTTAAATGTGGAGAGGGTGTCTGCCTCCCGAACCTGAACTGGGAGCTGGTTCCACAGGAGAGGGGCTTGGTAGCTAAAGGCTCTGCCTCCCATTCTACATTTGGAAACTCTAGGAACCACAAGTAAACCTGCAGTCTGAGAACGGAGAGTTCTGCTTGGAAGATAAGGAACTATGAGGTCTTTAAGATAAGATGGAGCCTGATTATTAAGGGATTTATAAGTTAGGAGAAGAATTTTAAATTCAATTCTGGATTTAACAGGGAGCAAATGGAGAGAAGCTAACGTTGGAGAAATATGATCTCTCTTGCTAATTCCAGTCAGAACTCTGGCTGCAGCATTTTGGATTAACTGGAGGCTCTTTAATGAGTTATTGGGACATCCTATTAATAATGAATTACAATAGTCCAGTCTGGAAGTAACAAATGCATGGACTAGTTTTTCAGCATCACTTTGGGACAGGATGCTCCTAATTTTAGCAATGTTTCTTAGGTGAAAAAAGGCAGTTCTAGAGATTTCTTTTATGTATGAAGTGAAGGAGATATCCTGATCAAAGATAACTCCAAGGTTTCTTACAGTATTACTTGAGGCCAGAACTAAGTCATCAATGGTGAGAATGTGTTTAGACATAGTGTCTCTGAGATTTTTAGGCCCAAACAGTGTAACCTCTGTCTTGTCCGGATTTAGGAGAAGGAAATTGGAGGTCATCCAGGCCTTTATGTCTTTTAAGCATTCCTGAAGTTTGACTAATTGATTAGTTTCTCCTGGTTTCATAGATAAATATAGCTGGGTATCATCTGCATAACAATGGAAATTTATAGAGTGTTTCCTAATAATATTGCCTAAAGGGGACATATATAACGTGAAAAGAATCGGTCCAAGCACAGATCCCTGTGGAACTCCATAGCTGACTTTGCTGTGCATGGAAGACTCATCATTAACGTGTACAAACTGAAATCTATCCGATAGATACGATTTAAACCACTCTAGTGCTGTTCCTTTGATTCCAATGACATGTTCCAGTCTGTGTAATAAAATGTTGTGATCTATAGTGTCGAATGCAGCACTAAGATCTAACAAGATGAGTATAGAGAGTAGACCATTGTCTGATGCTAATAGAAGATCATTAGTGACCTTTACCAGTGCTGTTTCTGTACTATGATGTACTCTAAATCCTGACTGGAAATCTTCATACAAGTTATTGCTACGTAGGTGGTCGTACAATTGCTTAGAAACTATCTTTTCAAGGATTTTAGAGATAAAGGGCAGATTGGATATTGGTCTATAATTCGCTAAGACCCCTGAGTCCAGACTAGGCTTTTTGAGTAGGGGCTTGACTACAGCAACCTTAAAAGCCTGTGGTATGTAGCCTATTTGTAAAGACAGATTGATCTGATCTAATATGGACGTGCTGATCAAAGGTAAGACATCCTTGAGGAGTCTAGTTGGGATGGGATCTAAGACACATGTTGATGGTTTAGAGGAATTAATTACTGAAATTAATTCAGAATGATCTACAGGGAGGAAGCAGTCTAAGTACGAGCGTGGATCTAGAGTTGTTGTACAATCCATGCTATATGCAGGGATGATCTGATCAATTTTTTCTCTAATAGTTATGATTTTATTTGTAAAGAAATTCATGAAGTCATTGCTGCTGAGAGTTGAGGGAATACTAGGGTCAACCGAGCTATGACTCTTTGTCAGCCTGGCTACAGTGCTGAAAAGAAACCTAGGGTTGTTCTTATTTGCCTCTATTAATGAGGAGTAATATGAAGTTCTAGCTTTACGCAGGGCTTTTTTATATATTATTAAACTATCTTTCCAGGCTAGGCAATATTCATCTAAATTGGTGGAACGCCACCTCCTTTCCAGCTTACGTGATTTCTGCTTTAAATTATTGACTCTGTCTCAACTCTTTTGAGACATGGTGCTGCCATCAATTACCAAAGTTACATTTTTTTAATATAATGCTACATACAGTAGCATTTGTACATGTATAATCTGTTAAAAGATAATATTTAAATTTACATATTTTACAATCTGCTTCTCTAATATCCCCATTTACCTTGTATATTACTTAGTGTCTATTCTTTCTTATTGCGCCTTATTGTTGCTGTTTGTCCATTTGTTTGTCATTATTTAGCTGTAAAAAGTGAATTTCCCTTATGTTTTGGTTTCCTGAAAAACAACTAAATCAAAACAATAAACTGAAAGATGCTAAAATGCACAGCAGAGCTGAAAGCAAATGCAGAAGTGTCTAATATTTCTGTGAGGGTTAATAATAATGACTCATCCTTTAGACCCTACATATAGTGATTTTATTTGTTGTTGATATGAAAACTTTAATTAGTGCAGCTTTAATTATCATATCAACTTAGCTTCTGTTTGTGTATCATGGCCTTCAAACTGCCCTTTTCAAGTTTGCTAAAGATCTTTTAATGAGCACAGATCTTAGCATTTCCTCATTGTTGGCTTCATGACATGAGCGCAACCCAAACAGCTCAGCAGGCTTTTTCTTTTTTTTTTATGATTTAAAAATTGGGCTAGCATCTCTGGGACTGTCAAGAGTTTATACTCGGTGTTAGGGATTCAGTGTCTTCTGTTTTATTGATCATCTACATTGACTGCTGTGCATCAAAGCTCAATAGTAGGCTCAGGCCACTGAAGCTAAATAGCGATAGATATAAAGATAGATAAGTATATTTATTGCCTTATTGAATTAAAAGATGTCGAGTAGCTGAACTTGTATTTCAGACTGACGCTATCAGGCAAACGTGGTGTGTTTTCAGAAAGACCAATACTGTCCAGCAGCGGAGGCAGATTAAAATCTCTATGACAATATAATGACTTAATGTGATTTCTTCTGAACAAACACACGGGTAATTGGACTCATGCAGCTTTAAATCTGTTACCATGTGGCAAACATTTACACAATGATTATTATTCATTCGTCTGCATACATACATTATTTGGTAAACACTTGGAGACACTTGGAGCTTTCAGCTGAGCTACAGCTGTACAAAGCAGTTTTAGGGTGGCAATGGTGAACAACAAATGCAACAGATTCTAGTCAAACATAGTCTTTTATGTTTTTCTGTGTTGAAATAACTCCATGACCTGACCACATCTATACCCCAATGGCACTGTACAGAATCCAGAACACTCAGCAAAATGTTGAGTAGCAGTATTTTATTTGAACTTATATATTTATATTTATTTTGTCAGTCTGTGTGTATTTCATGAATTATAGATGACCTATTTACAGAGCAGCACCATTAATGCATGAATATATGCATAATATAATAGTGTTTGCACAAAATTGGGCACAGAAAACATATTCACTGTCGGTTATGCTTTGGCAATCACTTCTAGTCTTGAACCCTCAGGTGGAAAATGGCAGAAAAATGATATAAAATAGGACAGGATTATTTTAAAGACTGAATTTATGTGAAGCAACCATTAAATGCATGCATCTAGTGTGTGTAAAGCTGTTGTTTCATTAGGTGGTTCGCGTAAATTGGTCAAATGTTGCTGTAAACTAAAATACACATTGAGACATTTTTACTCAGTTGCCACTGAGTATGTTTACATGCACACAACAAATTAAGAAACACTGTAGTTATCTGGTTGGTGTAAAATATACTGTAGGTTCATCAGGTAACACTTTTCTTCTTTCTCTGCCCTTATTTTAGAAGAATGACACTTCATTGACATGAGGTTGCTTCCTTCATTGTGCTGTGACAGGACAGGCTCTGTGATAAGCGCACAGTCCTCCAGTGAGTCTGATTTTTACAAACTCTAAATGTATTATTAATGGCAGTTTCAAAATTATTCTGAAAATGAGGCTGTATCGCTGCATGTAATCTGCTCACCTTTAATTCTACACTTGATATGTCTGTCATGCATATGTTTACTTTAAAACCTCATTAACAAACCAGGTTGTACATGACCAAGAAATGTACTTTCTCCTAGAGAAATCTGGCCTTTGAACTCTAATCCCCCACCCTAAATATAGAAACCAGATTCCTGGTTTACATGGCACTTAAGAGCTCAGAAGAAAGCTGACAGTGACATAAAAGTACATTAACACACCAACTGGCACTGGCCCTGACCACTGATCAGGTGCCTTCTTTCTATAAGGGAAGCTTCTGTGTGTCTGGTGTATTTCCAGACATCGTTCACTTCCTCAAGCAGATTTCTCTTTGTAAAGCCAGGGTGGCATCACACTGAACTGATTGTTTAATAACTGATTGCCACTGGGTGGCTGTGGATCAATAGGTAGAGCAGTTGTCTACCAGTCATAGGATTGGTGGTTTGATTCCCAGCTGCCATGTCACATGCCAAAGTGTCCTTGGGCAAGATACTGAACACCAAATTGCCCCCAGTGAGTCAGGTCAGCTGCATAGCAGCTCTGCCATCGGTGTGTGAGTGTGTGAATGAGACACAGTGTAAAGTGTTTTGAGTACCAGTTAGGTAGAAAAGCACTATATAAGTGCAGAACATTTACCATTGCTTAAGGCTTTTACGATAGTTTGCTATTGAATACAGAGTGTTTATTTCTTCTCATTATTAATCACATTGTGTGTAGAACAGTGGCAGGGCAATGCAATAAAATCCAGTGGTGATAAATGTGCACACCTTATCCACGTTCATATGAAATGTTCAAAATGTTCAACAATAGTAGAGCTGAAAAATGTCTTGTTTTGTTTATGGAAAGTCCCCCACGCAGAAGTGTAAAAATAATAGAGAGCTAAGTAGAACTACCTATACAGCAATGCAATCCCCAGCGACGCCTTCTCGCTCAGCTCTCATGGATTGTCTACTTGATGAAGTATACTGGTGGAATTACAACACTCAGCTATCCACATGTATTGTTCCAAGGTTGTTCACAAAGACTTCATTATGACTGTGCAGAGATTTACACAGATTCGATTGAAAGCTTGTTAATGAATTTGCATTGTTGCTGCTTCATGACAGAAGCAAACTTGACAATAAATGCTCTCCCTCACGATGCAGACCTGCTGTGAGGCGATAAGACACACCACAAACCACTCGTCGTCGTTCTGCTCTGCTCACAGCTAACTGCGGGACATTCAGGGGAAACGAGGACGCGTACACAGTGGAGGCTCTGAGGGTTCCTGATTGCAGATACAAAGACGTCAGTCTCAAAGAAGTCAATGAGGGGACAGTGGAGATGGTCGTTAGTGATGTGCGGGGCTCAGCGTTGTCACAGGGACGAGGCTGCGGCTGATAATTGGGCCTGGGCCTTGATGGCAACAAAGCAACATGGCCTTAGTAATGAGATTAATGATGCTGTGTTAGGTCTTGTTTCACCAAGGAGAGGATTATCTCCTAACAGCCCTCCTAAGGTGAAGGAAAGGACAATTACTCAGACACAGATTCAGCGGGGCCATTCCCTATTCAGGCTGAGCTCGAAATGATGTTTCAGAGCTGGGTCAGGCCTGATTTCCACAGAAAAAAAATGCAATTTACTCAAAATCTCAGTAATGAGCATTAAGGAAGTCAAAGTCAATTGTTTTCAATCTGAGTGTTTCAGAGTGAGTATTATGGTGCTGCAAAGTTCACATCAACTCCTGATCAAACGTGCCAGGGTGAATATAAATATGCTTCTTATATGTGACCAACCAGAGTGATGACAGTTGGCTCTGTCAGAGATGAGTCCTAGAATTTTCTTGAGCCCTGCCCTATCTGAATGCAGGAAAAAGGGTTCATCACAAATCATCTTTGGATGATTGTTTAAATGATGTGACATACATCCATGAAACGGACTTTTAGATGCAGCTTCATTCAACACCACATGCTCATGTAGCCTTAATGGAAAATCCCATGCAGGGAGGGTTAGGGCACGGAAAATGACCCACTGGCCCAATCCTCGTGAACAAACTGCTCCAGCTGTCTCAGGTGGGAATGGTGCATTTTCCAGACTGGATGTTTCTGTTCTTTCTACAGATGTTCAATATCATTTAGATCAGGTGTTTGGGTCATCTGAGGTTCGACTAGCGGCCTAACTCTCCTCTCCAGTACTCTGGAATAGACTTTCCCAGGGAGGCTGAGGAGTGTGATGCCCCTATAGTTGGAACACACCCTCCGGTCCCCCTTTTTAAAAAGAGGAACCACCACCCCGGTCTGCCAGTCCAGAGGTACTGTCCCCGATCTCCACGCGATGCTGCAAAGGCGTGTCAACCAAGACAGCCCTACAACATCCAGAGACTTAAGGTACTCGGGGCGAATTTCATCCACCCCTGGTGCCTTGCCACCGAGGAGCTTACTGACTACCTCGGTGACTTCGACCAGGGAAATGGACGAATCAACCTCCGAGTCCCCAGCCTCTGCTTCCTCAACAGAAGGCGTGACGACGGGGTTGAGGAGATCCTCAAAGTATTCCTTCCACCGTCCTACAACGTCCCCAGTCGAAGTCAACAGCTCCCCACCTCCACTGTAAACAGTGTTGGCAGGAAACTGCTTTCCCCTTCTGAGGCGCCGGACGGTTTGCCAGAATTTCCTAGAGGCAGACCGATAGTCCTCCTCCATGGCCTCGCCGAACTTTTCCCAGGTCCGAGTTTTTGCCTCTGCGACCGCGCGGGCTGCGGCACGTTTGGCCTGCCGATACCCATCAGCTGCATCAGGAGTCCCACAGGCCAACCAGGCCTGATAAGACTCCTTCTTCAGCTTGACGGCTTCCCTTACTTCCGGTGTCCACCACCGGGTTCGGGGATTGCCGCCACGACAGGCACCAGAGACCCTACGGCCACAGCTCCGAACAGCCGCATTGACAATGGAGGTGGAAAACATGGTCCACTCGGACTCAATGTCTCCAGACTCCCTCGGGACCTGATTGTAGCTCTCCCGGAGGTGGGAGTTGAAGACCTCTCTGACAGAGGGTTCCACCAGACGTTCCCAACAGACCCTCACAATACGTTTGGGTCTGCCAGGTCTATCCAGCTCCCTCCTCCGCCATCGGATCCAACTTACCACCAGGTGGTGATCAGTTGACAGCTCAGCCCCTCTCTTCACCCGAGTGTCCAAGACATATGGTCGGAGGTCAGATGACACAACCACAAAGTCGATCATAGACCTCCGACCTAGTGTGTCCTGGTGCCACGTGCACTGATGGACACCCTTATGCTTGAACATGGTGTTCGTTATGGACAAGCTGTGACTAGCACAGAAGTCCAATAACAGAACACCGCTCGGGTTCAGATCAGGGAGGCCGTTCCTCCCAATCACGCCCCTCCAGGTATCACTGTCATTGCCCACGTGGGCGTTGAAATCCCCCAGTAGGACGACAGAGTCCCCAGTCGGAGCACCTTCCAGTACCCCTTCCAGAGACCCTATGAAAGCTGGGTACTCTACACCGCTATTTGGCCCGTAGGCACAAACAACGGTGAGAGACCTATCCCCTACCCGAAGGCGCAGGGAAACAACTCTCTCGTCCACCGGGGAAAACTCCAACACATGGCAGCTGAGCTGGGGGGCTATAAGCAAGCCCACCCCTGCCCGCCGCCTCTCACCATGGGCAACTCCAGAGTAGAAGAGAGTCCAACCTCTCTCTAGGAGTTGTGTTCCAGAGCCCAGACTGTGTGTGGAAGTGAGCCCGACTATCTCTAGCCGGTACCGCTCAACCTCCAGCACAAGTTCAGGCTCCTTTCCACCCAGTGAGGTGACATTCCATGTCCCAATTGCCAGATTCTTTGTCCAGGGATTGGGTTGTCGAGGCACCTCCACACGGCTGCCACCCAATCCACACTGCACCGACCCCTTATGCGCCTTCCTGCGGGTGGTGGGCCTACGGGAAGGCGGTCCCACGTCGCTCCTTCGGGCTGCGCCCGGCCGGGTCCCGTGGGAGAGATCCCAGCCACCAGGCGCTCGTCTACGTGCCCCAACCCCAGGCCTGGCTGCCTGGGGTTGGGGCACGAGTCGAACCTCGGATCCAGGAGGAACAATGCGGTTTTCGTCCTGGCCGTGGAACACTGGACCAGCTCCATACTCTTGCTAGGGTGCTCGAGGGTTCATGGGAGTTCGCCCATCCAGTCTACATGTGTTTTGTAGACTTGGAGAAGGCGTTTGACCGTGTCCCTCGTGGCATCCTGTGGGGGGTACTCCGGGAATACGGGATTCGGGACCCTTTGTTAAGGGCCATTCGGTCCTTGTATGACCGGAGTAGGAGCTTGGTTCGCATTGCCGGTAGTAAGTCAGACTTGTTCCCGGTGCATGTTGGACTCCGACAGGGCTGCCCTTTGTCACCGATCCTGTTCATTACCTTTATGGACAGGATTTCTAGGCGCAGCCAGGGGTCGGAGGGAATCCGGTTTGGGAATCACAGGATTTCATCTCTGCTTTTTGCAGATGATGTTGTCCTGTTGGCCTCATCAGACCGGGACCTCCAGCAGGCACTGGGGCGGTTTGCAGCCGAGTGTGAAGGGGCTGGGATGAGAATCAGCACCTCCAAGTCCGAGGCCATGGTTCTCAACCGGAAAAAGGTGGCTTGCACCCTCCAGGTTGGGGGGGAGATCCTCCCTCAAGTGGAGGAGTTTAAGTATCTTGGGGTCTTGTTCACGAGTGAGGGAAATAGGGAGCGTGAGATTGACAGACGGATTGGTGCATCGGCAGCAGTAATGCGGTCGGTGTACCGGTCCGTCGTGGTGAAAAAGGAGCTGAGCCGAAAGGCAAAGCTCTCGATTTACCGGTCAGTCTACGTTCCTACCCTCACCTATGGTCATGAGCTTTGGGTCATGACCGAAAGGACAAGGTCGCGGATACAAGCGGCCGAAATTAGTTTCCTCCGCAGAGTGGCTGGGCGCACCCTTAGAGATAGGGTGAGGAGCTCAGTCACCCGGGAGGAGCTCGGAGTAGAGCCGCTGCTCCTCTGCATCGAGAGGGGCCAGTTGAGGTGGCTTGGGCATCTGTTTCGGATGCCCCCGGGACGCCTCGTAGGGGAGGTTTTTCGGTCCTGTCCCACCGGGAGGAGGCCCCGGGGAAGACCCAGGACACGTTGGAGGGACTATGACTCTCGGCTGGCCTGGGAACGCCTCTGTGTCCCCCCGGAAGAGCTGGAGGAGGTGTCTAGGGAGAGGGAAGTCTGGGCATCTCTGCTTAAGCTGCTCCCCCCGCGACCCGGCCTCGGATAAGCGGAAGAAAATGGATGGATGGATGGATGTTTGGGTCATTATCTTGTTGTGGAACCCATGACCTGTGACTGATCAATATCTTTCTGACACTGGACAACACGTTTTGCTCCAAAATGCCTGTATAGTCTTGACAGTTCAATGTATCCTGCACACATTGCGCCAGATGCAGCAGAGCAGCCCCAGAACATAACCAAGCCTCTTCCATGCTTCCCAGTAGGTACAGTGTTGTTTTCTTTGTATGCTTCATTTTTCCGCCTCTGAACATAAAGCTGATGTGACTTGCCAAAAAGTTCCAGTTTTGTCTCATCTGTCCAAAGGACATTCTCCTAGAAGCGTTGAGGCTTGTCCACATGCACTGTGGGAAATTCCTGTATCGCTTTATTATGATTTGCTTTCAACAGTACAGTCTTCCTCAGTTCATCAGTTGTCTTCCATTGAGTCCACTTTGGCTAAAAGAGTGATGAATGGTGTGATCTAATGCTGATGTACCTTCAACTTTGGATTTGACCTCTAATCTCCTTAGAAGTTGTTCTGGGTTCTTTAGTTACCCTTTGTATTTTCTGTTATAATTGTATAGAGTGGCAGTAGCTCAGGTGGTAGAGCAGTTGTCTACGAACCCTAGGGTGAGTGGTTTGATTCCTGGTTCCTCCTGGCTACTTGCTGAGGTGTCCTTGGACAAGACACCGAAACCCCATAGTTTAGTGTTGACATACCGTCTAGCAGTCTGTTCAATCACACTTTCCCCAAGGGGATCAATAAAGTATTCATTATTTATTATTTCAGTGACCATCGTGGGGTTTTCATTCTTTAAAGAAAGGGTACCAGAAATGTTTTCAATGTCTGTATATGTGACTTTAAACACACATTTTTAACCACATTTTTAAATAAAAAGCACTGTCAGTCAGTGTTAATTTAGCTCTTAATTAAATTGCAGTATTATAAATAGGTAGAAAATCACCATTGCAGTCACACACAGACAAACGTTCCTTTATTGTGTATTTATGGACAGTTTGCACATTGATGATTTATCATTAGCAACAAGAATGATTTATCAACTGTAATAAAAGCTCTCAGAGTTGTATTATTTGGAAAACAAATTAATATGAATAAATAATGACTTGTGAATAATTCCAGTTGTTTTTTATCTTCCTTCCAGTGACTGAAATTGCTGTATACATTATAAATCAATTCATCTAGCAAAAACATACCCTAACATTATAAAATATGAATTTCCCAGTTCAAGTCCAGTGTCTTCAAAAGCATACTAAAGAAAAAAGACATCTTTTAAAACCAGTAGTGAAATGTCACTAATAATACATATTCAAGAAATATCATGAGGTTCTTCTCTAATAAAAACTGACATCAACCAACTAGAGGAAAAGCCTACCGAGGTGCACAAGAAAAAGACATTCTCTTGATGGCACATAGGGGATATAAAATAGGGCTGATTATGTACTTTTGAGAGCATTTAGATATAAGCATTCTACTTACATATTCTTCTTCACCTTTTCATCATCACTTAGGCAGTGTGATCACATTTAATCAGAAGTTACACTTTATTTTACAGTCTGCGTATGTGTACTGTATTCTCAGCATTCACAATAAAATGTGTTCAGATATTTACCCCGGGGTAAAAATATTATTGCACCAATTAGTGATTATGTTAATACCAAAAATAAAGTTCACTACATGAAATAACCATGTATCATTTTAGTCATAAATAACAACATACAAATAACAAATATTTGGGGGTGACAGGTTGCTTTAGAAGTCATTTCCTAAATTAAATTCAAATTCTAATTTTTAAAACTGGTTTAGCCTTAAAGCTGCAGAATGTAATTTTCTGTGTTAGAGACAGGCTCCTTAACTTATTTTAATGTGAAGAGATGTTGTCAAAGCCTTATTTGACACAGGTTCAGAAAACAGAACTGGCAATAGTGCAGAGATATTTCCTTCAAAATGTTTTTTTTTAATGAGGCGTCCTTTTCTTAGCAAGTCGGACAAAGTCAAACCTATATTGCTGTGAAAGGCCACCTTGCATGTTTTTATGAGACACCACAGATTTTTGGATGTATACTTTGGACACTCCGTGTGGACTGATTAAAGTGTCTTGCTATAGATGGTTAGATTCCCAAAAGTTGTCTATTGTTGCTATAATCAGCCAAAGCCGGATGTTCAGTTAAACACTAGCAGGAGGCCTTGACCAGTTGTAAACCAGGTGTAATGTAATACATTTAAGCAGACATATGAAACTGTGCTAGTTTTCATTTACAAACGTATTTTCAATGTAATACTGTTTTTCTTAGCTAATTTGCCTGCTTTCCACCAAGCTTAAACAATGGGTAATAAAATAGAAGCTATAATTAGCAACTGGTTATCAGTTAATCTACCAAATGCACAGAGACCAAATGGTAACTTATGTTAATTTTGGACATTAGTACATTTTAAAATACTTTTAAATACATTTCCAGTATATGGGATCCTCTAATAAAAAAAAGTTCTAAGCCAAAAGAAAAATAAAAGTATATTGTAATATAATTGATATATATAAAGAATCTGAAATAGATTTTAATCAAATATATTTGATCTAGAAACCAATAGCAACCTCACCTGACATTCTTGATCAGTAAACCATGCAGGTAGTAAGTAACCTTCAATCTTCAGTTAAAGTTAATTTGCTACTATTCCAAAATGTCAGAAAGAAACGTTCACACTGACAAATATATTTGCTCTACATTTAAATCTGATTTAAATAGCAATGGATTTGGAATGCATTTAAATTATGACATAAACCAAGAAAACTCCAAAGATACTGAAAATGGATGAGATGTTATAACAATTTTTGTTGGCCGAATTAAACTGTATGTATATCTAGACACATATAATATGTAATGTAAATATATGCAGGTTTTTTCACACTGAAAAATGGGAATAAATTACTATACTTTTCTTCCAATGTTCAATATTTATGTAATATTTATATCTCTTTAACAGACTAGTATTGTGACACAAGTTGTGGCTGTGAAGAGTTTTGAACTCTTTTGAACAAAGCCTCTGCACATAGAGAGATTGTAGAATAAAGTGCACTCTAACTGAATCATATAGATCTTCCAAGTACATTAGTTGTGCGGCACGCAGCTTCAAACTGGACAGAAGGCTCTAGGGCTCTCCTGGGGTCATTCATCAAGGTTGGACGGCGGAGAAATGTGCCTGTTGTTGGTATTAATAGCCTGGGGTGAAATAGGTCTTCTCCGCTGCGGAGACGATCTGGAAATTCGGGTGAGCCCTATCTCACTTGTCTCCACTTCTTCAGACTCGAGCGTCATTCTGGGCCTCATTCTCTTCAAGTGTTCACTGCAGGAGTGTCAGCAGATCATTTGAAACCCCCACCCCCAGACCCACCCCACCCACTACATCACTCCATGTATTCTTGCTATTGCCCGGTTCAGTAAATCATATTACTCTGATAAATTCATGATTGATAAATTATCTTCTCCTTGTAGACAATAAAATTAAAATAATTTGTGGTAATTAAGGCAGTCTTTCCATTTATAAACAAGACATTGAAACTCAGAAAATGTAGTCAAATAGGAGGAAAAAAATGAAAGGTCGCACCTGTCCCAAAGAAGTCACTTGCTCTATAGCTAAAACCTTTCATGTTTTGATCTTCTATCTCTTGAAGAGAAAGTCTCGTAAAGTTCTTCGACATCTTCTTCTCCCATTTATCTGCTCATCTCATTCCCATGGAGTTCCTCCTGACCTTACAATAGCCTCAGTTTCTAGATTTCAGCAACCTCAGAAGAAACCTCAGTGGTGGAGTTATACGTGCACCGACGGCACGCTCTTGTTGAGGACCTGCGCCCTCATTAGCTGGACACTGGTCATGATCTTCTTCTGGTGGCCCATGAGTGTCACCCCAAGCCTCTGGATGTCCCTAAATCACAGACACACATACAAAAACAGAATGAAAAGCTATACACACTGCCTTTAAAGCTATTTCAGACTCTCATTAGAGGTCTCTTTATTTGTCCACTTAGTCCTGAACTATCTGCATCTTCAACCAAGAATGATCTGTTCACCCTTCAAATCTCTATATACAACTGCAAGACTGCTGCAAGACTATCAAAGTCATTTACTTTATTATAAGGGAGATGTGGTCAGTGTGATGTGAGTGAGTGCGCTCAGTGAAAGACACTGTGGAAGTGGTGATTAATGAAGCAAATGAGCAGTGCAGAAACATCACAGCAATGAAACTTACATTTCTGCCTCTTTGCCCAGATTTACATGGAGCAGTTTTACAATGATCCAAGTTTGCTGAAGCTAAAACTTACTTCAATGTGTCAATCAAATAGCTTAAGCCCTGAGTGCAGTGAATCCCTGCTCTGTAGGGTGTTTAATCTACATACATCAACTCATGGAGCAGAGCAGCTAACTGCTGCCTATAACTAACAGCTTACCATCACTTCTGAGCTGTCAGTGCTTACCCTTGGTTCATGCTTATGACGTGTCCCAGAGTGTGGTACCCGCCTGCTGCAAAGTGGTCTTTGTAGCGGCCCATCTTTATGGTGTCCAGCCAGTCATCTACTGAGTTACAGCTGCTGAAGTCAGGGATAGTTCTCTCCATCAGCGGAGGACTGCTTAAACTGCGGCCGAGAGAAGGAGAAAGATGGTCAGAGATATCCAGAGAGAGGGAGAAAGATGAATGGGAAGACAAAAAGATTAGTTGGAGGGAGAGAGAAAATGAGAAAAGAGTCAAAAAGTGAGCAAGAGGGAGAGCGACTGGGGGAAAAGGGGCTTTGAAATGCGCTAGTAACTGAGGCAGGAAATCAATAGCACTTAAAATGATAGAGACGAAGTGGTGGCTGTGGATTCAGAATAGCTGCTTTGGGTAGATTAATACAGGGGAGAAATCCTTAACACTCCTGCTTCTCCTGTGCATCTTCCTCTACCTTCCATTTCCCTCCCCTCATACACACACACAAACACACACATGCACACACACACACACACACACACAGTCACAGATGCACAGTGCCATGCACCACTGACTCCGTTGGACCTAGGATCTAAACTGAGCAATTTGCAGAGGTCCAGCTTTTGTCCTGGTGTCCTCTTAAACCTGCTCCCACTTTCACCATGGATCAATGTCAATATCACAGCAAGGCTTTTACTTAACACACAGCGCGTCTATCAAACAACAGCGTATTGGAAAATGAATGCAACCGCTTGCTTCATCTGCCAGATAACTTTGAGGGAAACTTTAGGCTGCAACTTTATCCCACTGCGCTCGTGTTTGATTGCAGCAGGATGAAATTGGATTTACTTTGCCTCCCACACCAGGACAGTTACTTAGTAGCTCAACAGTTTGTCACCATATATTGTCGTGGAGATCATTTTTCAGCCCCTTGCAGACTGTGCCTTGCTTTGATTTGCAGCTTAATCCCCTAATCACGTGAACCAATATTTGACCAAATGTTGGCGAACTGTCTGGCCAAATTAAATCAATAGACTCCTGGGCATGTGTCACAATGCACCCATGTAGCTTACCTTTAAATATGGATCCATTCAGAGGCCCACCCACCTGCAGAGAGTGTCCATAGACTTCAGGTTCTCTGGGTTGCGGATTAGCTTGTCAAGAACGGTGACTATCTGGCAAAAGCGTGGCCTCTCGTTGCGATCCTTCTGCCAGCAGTCCAGCATGAGTGTGTGTAGAGCAGCAGGGCAGCCCATAGGAGCAGGAAGCCTGTAGCCTTCTTCCACAGATTTGATCACCTGCACACATACAGCAAAATATGGACAACTGTGACTGCTATAAAAATACACTACAGATTAGTTATGGTCAACAAACCACGCTCACATCTCTGTTGGTAAGGTTCCAGTATGGACGCTCTCCATAGGACATCACCTCCCACATGACCACGCCGTAGCTCCACACATCACTGGACGAGGAGAACTTCCTATATGCGATGGCCTCTGGGGCGGTCCAGCGGATTGGGATTTTCCCACCCTGTCAGGAACATACGGAAGTTCAGAATCTATCAGACTTTAACTTTATTTGCTACACAGATGTAGGAAATAACTTTCTCATTAGTAACTTATCCTATGGAAAAACCACCAAAACGCCTTGTAGCTGAGTTCACAGACCCAGACATGGACATGCAGGGGCACGGGTTCAAACTTAAAAATGTACCATTACAGCAGTCCAGTAAAGAGCTATTTAGGTGTAGAAATAATGTTATTATTTTTAATTGTGTTGCATTTGTTCCCAGAAAATGGCAGATACACATAGTCCAACCACACTACAAACTGAAATGTGACAATGTATAATATTTGCAAGCAAGTGTTTGTTGTGCGAAATGAATAAAATGTTGAAAATTCTGAGCGTTTATATTACTGCAGCAACAGTAATAGGAAGAAAGTGATAAAGGCCCCAGAGGCTTTATTAGCGGTGTGGGGGCACCTTTGATCAACATGGGGAAAAAGCCAGCTACAGTAAGTACTCACTTAACTACAACTGCTCCAGTACAGGCGGAGGTATTCAGAAACTCACTCATTTCAAAATTGAGTTGTGTATTTCTACAATTGTCCTCTAAATGCAATGGAGAAAGAAGTATTCACATATGTGTAGATAAAAGCGGCTTTACTATACCACAATGTAAAAATACTAAATTAGATGTAGTTACTATTACCAGCAAAATGCAAAAACAATGGTATAAATACTCATATAGCCTTTCTAGCACCTACTCTTATTATGCAGAGTGTGTTGTATTGTAACCATATTATTAACATTGTTTTAACATCTACTTTGTGTAAAACGTTCATATACTGCAATCAAAAGTAAATGTAATGAAACAGGTAAAATGATAGCATCGAATGTACAAGATAAATCAAGTACTCACTAAAAATATACAAAGTACTGTACTAGATGTACTTCATTAGGCTACTTTATCTCCTGCTGAGTAAATGTTAATGAAATCAGAAAGTTAAATGACATTAATGACTACACAGTGCCTGTATGGATGTGAAATCAGGACAAGAATAGACTTGCAAGTGTTTGCAAGTATGTGGACTACTTACATTATTCTTGATATAAAACTGACACTTAATTAGGTTGACAAATGGATGCATCACTCCTTTAACAAACAAACTGCTCCCGTGTGGGTGACTTTAAACATTTGAAGGTTACTTTCAAAATTCCTCTCATAACATACACTTGATGTCCTGCTGAACATTAAAAAATGCAGTGGAACTTGCTAACCTTAACCCATATGATGTCAACATTTTCAGGTTCTTCAATGTGACTTTGATTTCATACAATAAGCAGCTTTATTCACTTTTGGGAACTGTATTAATCTTCAGCCACTATCAGTGATTAATTCGAGCTGTGCTGTAATGACATTATATTGTCTGTCTAATATCGCAATCTACGATCCTTTCCCCTTCAGAATGTCTCTGAGTGATGCTGCACATAATCACCTTGCTTGTTGTAATCTGATGGCTGTGCTTTAACAGACAAGTATGACAAACTCTGATTTCCATCTGTGTGCCAGGAGCTGATAGCATCAGAATCTGGAAGGAGCAGCCTGTACATTTTTATTTTTATGTTAAGACTTATTGTATTTGTTCCCATTAAACTGCAGCTTTAATATCGGACTGTTCTCTGCTGGAGCAGTTAAAAATGGTTTTACTTTGCTCTCGCTTTCACATGGCTTTGACTGTATTTATGTTGCATTTGTATAGCTGCATCTGTCTCTAACCTTTATGTCTGTCTTGATATGACTTTCTTGGCCAGATCTCAGTGGGAATATAAGATATATCTTGTGTGACAGTGTGTATTTGCCCAAACAAAATGATCTGATAACTGTATTTTTGTGTTTTTTTAGGATCCTCTCATGTGCAATTTCTTGTGGTAATCTTTAGGGTTTATATTTTATTCTGGGGCTCCACTGATACAAGATTATATCATATCCCACTCTGTTATGAGCTTCTCAGCGTGTGCAAGTGTTCCTGTTGGCCAATCTACACCCAGTTGTTTTTGGGTAAAGTAAACAAACAACTAGTGGCATTGTGAGTTTTTACTAGTGATGCACAAATCAGATTAGTTATTACTAATATTGGCTCTATATTGAATTCTGTATGTTGGTCATTAACATCACGACTCGATTTTTTAGTTCTCTTTGCTATTTGGGCTTATTGAAACCTGATAAGTCTAGAAAGTTTCAGGAAGTTTCAGGAAGACATCATATGCCTTCAACAACAAATTATAACACATTCAAAACATTTTGCATTAAAAACTAGCCATGCTCTTTTCTTTACACACCTATTTGTCAAAGGCTGTGTAACAGTTGTGATCAGCTTGCACGCACAAGAACCCAAATGTGATGTACATGCATGTGTACGCCAGGTCCTAAGAGGTTACAGCTACAGCTTTAAATTTGGCTATTCAATTTAGTTCCAGGAAGACAGAGCAGATGCTCAGAGCATCTTAAGCATATTATTAGTTGCTTTTGTTGCATTCTGGGAAATGTAAAATGAAGGTTTTTGGAGCTTCACCCACACTCTGGGCTATAATAGAGGATATCTCAGCATCTGAGCCTTACAAGTTTGCTATTTCCACTGTCTTTTGTGAGACAGACTGAACTTTTATTTTATGGAACAGTGGATATGTCTGAGTGTGTGTGTGTGTTGCTCCATTAATGCTTGCCTCAATGTGAAAACTCACACTGGTGGTGTATGCAGCGTCGGGGTCGTCCTCCAGTACTCGGGACAGGCCGAAGTCAGACACCTTACACACCAGGTTGCTGTTGACCAGGATGTTTCGAGCAGCCAGGTCTCTGTGGATGTAGCCCAGGTCAGACAGATAGGTCATACCAGCTGCTATGCCGCGCAGCAACCCCACCAGCTGGATGATGGTAAACTGGCCATCGTGTCTCTACAGGAGGGCAGATAAGAAAAGAGAAAGAAAGATCAGGAAGGAAGAGGCGGAGTTTAAACAGCAGATAAAAATTTGATGGTATAGCAGCAAAGGAAGATGAAGAGAGTGATAATGGAAGAGATTTTAATCAAGATAGAGAAGAGAGTAAAGATAAAACATGACAGGGATTTGCTTTTAAGTAATAATCTGCAGTATTTTCATATACGCAAATACTGAAGCTGTTTGACATTGTCGATAGAATACAATGATAGAGCAACCTGTAACACAGCTTATTAGAGAAAACTTCCACATGATGCTATAACCTGCTAAAGTTCTCCTGACAGCAGCACTCCAATACAAAGCAGGATATATGTGTAGCCATTTTTACATTATCACACATGTTGAATTATTCCACAATGGCCTCTGAAAGTTTGTGAACCCTGCATGAATAGGACCTAAAACATAATGAACCAGTTAAAGAAACAAAACTACAACTACAAAGTTGGGATGCTCCAAAAAAAAATCTCCACTACCGCTCAAAAGTTTGATGTCACTTGTAAATTTCTTTGTTTTCCAAAGAAAAGCACATTTTCAATCAATTCACAAACAATTTTATCAATTTCACTAATAACTAAAATTAATAAGATGGTTTTTAAAGAATGAGCTAGATTTTTGCATATAGGCCTATTATTAGTCTGCATCAATCTCCCTAATTCAAATGAATCATTTTATAATACTAATGGAGCAAACAAGGGAGCATGGCAATCTGTAGGTTAGTTTAGTGTCTGAACATCAGCAGTTCCAATAGGTACCAATGGGCTAAAAGAAAGAAGATTCATTAGAGGCCCGTTTGTCTACTGTTGTCTGTATCCCAGACTGGCCAATATAAACAAAACACTGTAGATGGGCAAAAGGCACAGACATTGGACACTAGAAGACTTGAAGAAGGTGTTGTCTACAGATAAGTCCAAGTTTGAGGCCTCTGGATCAAACAGAAGAACATTTGTGAGATGCAGAATAAATGAACAGTTCCTAGAACAGTACTTAAAACTTTGGTTAAATAGGAGATTTGTACAAAGTGGAAGGAATCTTGAGGAAGGAAAGTGATCAAATTGAGAGCTGGAAGGTCTACGACACTGGAATTGCTGCAAAACGTGTTATTTATTTATTTATTTTGATGAAGGCAAAGCTTGAAGAACTGTCATCATTTTCCATCAAAATGATTATTTCAAACTCTGACAATGTCAGCATGTCCTGTTCTTTTCCTATATTTCCCATAAAGACAAATTTCATGTGTGTTTCCTTGGAAAACAATAAAATCTGAAATCTAAGTGATCCCAAACTGAGTGTGTGTGCATCAGAATGTGATGATCTGCAAATTACATAAACCCATATTTTATTCACAGTTGAACATGCTGTAGGAATCATATCAAATGTTGAAAAGAAAGAAAGACAATGTAATTTTAACTTTGAAATGAATGGCAGCAACACATCTCAATAAGGTTGGAACAGGGCATGTTTACCACAGTGTAAACTTCTAGGAAGCGAGGAGAACAGTTGCTGGACATTTATTGTCCCATTCTTGCCTGATTTAAGATTCTAAGTGCTCAACAGCCGTGGGTCCTATTTGCCGTATTCTGTGCCTCAAGATGCTCCATATGTTGCTCGCTCATCACCATTGTGTGGATACAGAAAGGTCTGGACTGTAGGCGGACCAGTTCAGCAGCCGGACTCCTCTACTCTGAAGCTATGCTGTTGCATACTAGATGCAGTGTGTGGTTTAACATTGTCTTGCTAAAATATGCAAGGTCTTCCCTGTAAAAGACCTGATCTGGATATGTCTTTCAGTATTGATGGTGACTTTCCAGATGCGCAAGCTGCTCACTCCATTGGCTCTAATGCACCAAGATACTATTAGAGGTGCAGGTTTCTGACCTTCAGGACTGACAAAAAGCCAGAGGGTCTTTCTCCTCATGAGTCCAGAAAACATGGTGCCCATTGTTTCCAAAAATAGTGTGACAATTCAATTTGTTTGGGCACACAGAGTGTACACAGTTTTCTACTTTGCCACACCATATTGAATGAGCTTTGATTCAGATAAGACTGCAGTTTCCGGATCTGGATGCTGTTAATATGGCTTCTTCTTTGCATGGTAGATCTTTAACTTGCATTTTTGAATGGCACGGTGAACTTTGTTCAGTGATAAGTATATCTGAGCCCTTGCAGTTCCATCTCTCCCCAACTTTACTTCAGAGAGACTCTTGACTCCCTAAGATGTTCTTCCTACACCCAGTTATGTTACTGACCTGTTGCTGCTTATGTTTTTAGCCTACTTGTCCCTGTCCCAGCGATCTTGAGACGTGTTGCTTCCATCATTTTATCACAATTTACTTTATTTTTTCTTCAAACGGTACATTTCCTCTGTTTAAACATTTGGTATGTTTTCTAGAACTAGGGTTATCTATTTATTTATATATGATCCAATATTTGTGTGTAGAAAAAGTATGTGAGCCTCCATGATTATCAATTGATTCAAAGCATACTGTAAGTTACCGACAGGTGTTTCCATCAATGACATGACAATCAGTTGTGAGTCCTGTCTTATATAAAAAGGGAAACTGTACCTTTACTATCAAAGTCTGTTCTTGATAACACAGGTTTGTAGAAGTGTCACAGACTGATCAAATGAAATTTCTGAAGAAATTACAGTAATAAGGGTTCCTGATGGTCACCATTAAAAAGTTATTATGGACTTATCAGTCCATTGTGAAGCAGATTGTGTCTGCTTCACAATGGACCCTGTTCTTCAGGGTAACTCCTGGAAGCCAAAATGCGATGCTTTCCCTTTGCAACTTTCCCTTTGCATTTTCTTTCATCTATGCCAAATGTGTCATTTCAGGTCTTGTGTGGGGAATACTGTCAGTATTATGTAGGAACAGATAAAATTCTAAGGGTTCACAAACTTTCAAGCACCACTGTATTCTCCTCAATGTGCTGAGAAAAAACTCATTTTGGAAACAAGTTGGAAATCCTCTGAATTAATAGAAGCTTAAATCAGAACTTTCTTTAAAGTTGCTGCAAAGTTGATACAACAAACCAGTGTTACCTGCAATGAGCAGGAGTTCATCTCTCAAGAACTGAACTCAAAGAAAAACACAGTGTTGTCCAAACAAACAAAACATCAGTACAAAAGATTGACACATAGAACGTCTACTGGTTAAATACACCAACCCTGAGGAAAGAGTCCAGAGAGCCGTTCTCCATGTACTCTGTGATGATCATCACTGGTTTGCCTGGAGAAACAAACAAAAACAGCAAGTGATGATGCTTTGGTTTTAACCATGCTTGTGGGAGAAGTGGATTGAGATGCCACTTCTGCAGAGACATCCTTGATTCCCAGAGGATAAATGACTGAACTACCTGCTAAAGACTTTCCCATCATCCTCATAAACTAAACCATGCCAGCATACAGTACGTGCAGCCACACTAACCTCTGGAAGCTGATCATATTTGTCACATCATATAATTGTACATCAAAGTTGATGTATTGTAATTATGACAAATATAACAATCTCAGTAGAGATTATTTTACTCTTTTACTTCTCTTTACCTTTTAGAGGGAGGTACTGTAAAGCAAATAAATACAATATAGCTTCATGTAAGAAAATGATAGCTTCATTTTCTTTGCTTTTCCACTGTAAGTGTAGAGATACTATATAGTATATATTATATACTATATAGATCCTATATAGATAGAAGCCTTTCTCCCCTCTCTCTTTTCTGCTTTCAACAGGGTCACCTCAAAAGAACTGTGGATTTTCTTTAACAAAATACAGTAAAAGGCGCCCCAGCTTAGAGATTTACATCAACAGCGCACATCTACGTACATGTAGACAAACCCTGTATATTTTACAGTATGTAGTCCCCCTTTAATCATACTTTATGCTTTTCCTGACAAATGAAGGTTTTATTGATTGGTGAGTATGTAAATATGCAGCTTCCCAAAAAAGTGGAACATTCCAGATGTTCTGTTCTAACAAGCAACCTTAATAAAACATGTACACAGATAATTCATTGGACATACTCTGGGTCACCACTCCCTCCAGACGGATGACGTTGGGATGGTCAAACTGTGCCATGATCGATGCCTCGGCCAAGAAGTCCCTCTTCTGCTTCTCTGTGTATCCTGCTTTCAGAGTCTTCAAGGCAACTGGGATGTCCCTTTTCCCCGGGAGCCTCATACGTCCGTAACAGACCTCCCCAAACTCCCCTGAACACAAGAGGGAAGGCCAAATCAGCACTTTGCAATTATCCACCTTTGCATGTACTGAACATGCGCTGTGCTGAGCTGCACCCCTATGCCCTTGTACATTTAGGTTGTTAATGAAAGAAGTTTGTTTGCTGGGTTGGACTCACTTATAGCATCTTTGCCTACATATATCTGTGTAAACCAGATTTAATTTTCTCACTAATTCCTACCTTCAGAGGAGAAACTTTAAGTGTACTGGCTGTTATTTGTCTCCCACAATTCTACAAATTAAATGTCTTATGTTTGCAGGTGTGGTGTAGCACAGCGTATTGTGGAGCTGACACAGTGTTAGTATTCCCTGGCTGTCTGAGGAGCTTTGATTGACAGCCCCACGCAACGCTCTGATTCCGCTCTGCCATCCTCCTCTCTGCTGCACACCACAGCCTTTACACCGGCCAATGATTTTAAGTTAGCTCAGCCAGCGATTCTCACTCTGCGTGTGTGTTTGTAAGTGTGTGTGTGGCTTTGTGTCTGTGTAAGACAGAGTGAGGGAGAGAGAGACACAAGTTCGTGGTTTTACCTGAACCAATGATTTTCTCTATTTTGATCCTGGAAGCTTCAATTTCTCGGGCAAACTCATGGACCGCCTGGCAGGGGTCCTCGTACGTGTGTGGGTCGATATAGAACCTTGCGTCGGGGAATGACACTAAGATAAACAACATTAGCATTTGGTCACATATCGGAGAATGAGAGCAACATCACATCTGAGCCCCTGTCACCGGGTGTGTGGAGGGAAAACCTGATGAAAGGGAAGAAATGACTCGGAGAAAGGCGCAGACACAGAGAGGGAGAGGATAAACAGCACGCAGGGAATAAGGCCTGGGTGTGCTATGTAATCACTCCGAGCGTGATGAAAATTGTTTGCTCTAAGAATGAACTTTATTACACAGGGATGAAAATGCGACCTCTTCAAGTAATGCGATCTAATCTATTACTGGTAATAATTGAGGAATGGGACAAACATACCGTGACCGTTCTGGTAATGCATCTTCTCCTCATCAGAGTCCTGGAAGGCTTTGCTGTAGCCACAGTGTCTGTACAAACAACATACACGCACACACAAAGGCAGTCATCCAAAAACGCACACACACACACACACACACACACAAACACACATAAACATACAGCTGGATGAACAGGACAAGAGTGAACCTTCTGTACTATCCAACTATGACTTAATAAATCAATAATTGGTAATAAGGAATTATTACTACTGTGATTTCATCATGGACAACCAGTCAACCTGTTCTCCCTGTTTTTTTTCACTGGCTAGAAGAAGGAGAAGGAAAGAGCTCAATGCGCTGTTACATGCAAATGGACAAAATCATGGGCTCAACATTTAGAAAAAAGAAATAAAATTTGATGAGAAACACAACCAGATATGAAACGCGCCACAGAGAAAACAACATCAGAATGGTTCTTGGGGAGCAACTAAACATAGGCTGTGTCTGAAATCACTCATCCTATTTACTATATTGTGCACTACAGAATATAGTGGTGAATATTGAGTCTGTAAACCTGTCCGCTACATAGTGCTGTCAAAGGTACTTTTCCCTTCCACAGTGGAAAAGAAAAAGTAGTGTACAGTACACTGCTTCCCATTTTAGAGATAAACAGTTAGCGATGGCACAATGTGACAATGATTAGCAAACGTCTGAAGTTTCAATTTGCTGCTCGCTATTGAGCAGACCTCTTAATGCATTTATGGGTATGTTGGTGGGATATGTTGTGGATTTTATTTTATTCACAAATAAAACCTTCATACCCCTCTCTTACAGCTGATTTATGATACAGGAAAAGTTGTTAAATTTGAAAAAACATTGATTTGATTAGATATAGATATAGATATAGATATAGATATATATAGATATATATAGATATAGATATAGATATAGATATATCTATATCTATATCTATATATATATATATATCTATATATATAGATATATATAGATATAGATATAGATTTAGATTTAGATATAGATATAGATATAGATATATATAGAGAGCAGAGATATAAGATTCCCAATTGCTGCTAGTATTTGACAGAAACCTCTTTTAATGCAATATATCTACTCTATAATCTATATCTTATCTATATCTATATCTATATCTATATCTATATATATGTGCAGTCTGTTTCAGTTCTGTCTAAATCTTCTACCTCGACTTATTTTAACACTATCAAATTCAGTGAGTGGCATATTGTAAGAGAACTTTTTATCTGTGAAATAATATACCTGAGTGCTTGTTACTGCCATTTCCTTCATTAGAGCATCTAAACCAGCACAAAAGCCTGTTTTCTTTTACATCAACTGCTCAGTACAAGACAGAGGCCTGATCCACTATGACGACAGGGCACTGATGGGGCATCTTATATGTTTTATACGTCATCATATACGTCTTTGTTGCAAACTCTTACGTTTGCTGGTGGCACTAAAAAGTGATGGACATAGAGGCAATTAAGCTATTGAAGTTGACTTTGTTGGAAAATTAGCTAAAATGTTTTCTGTTCTATTATTAAGTTTTCTTATACATGTTTAATTTAATAATGGCATACAGTACATGACATTTGTTTTGAATCTAATAATTACTATTTCAATCACATACTTCACATTCTGCTGGATAATGTAGTGGGATCCATATTAATGTTACACCAAGAATGTCACACCAGCAGTTAAGTCTGATCATCTTACTGTATTGTGTATTACTGAACTGATTCTGAAAAATAACCTAAACTACATTTATCAAATGAAGAAATGTTGTGAAGTTGAAGTATGAAGTAGCAGAAAATACAAATACTCAAATAAAGTAGAAATATCTAGTAACCATTGTTATTAATCTTCATTTATGTACTAATACGCTAAAACACTCTCACTGTCTGTTTCAAAATCAGATCTGAAGGGTGTTTTTTATTTGTCTGTATATTATTATCCTGTTCACACTGACAGTCCTTCAATTACCACAGACAGAAAGCTAGTGCTAACAATAAAGTAAAAACCAAAAGCTTTATGTGACAGAAGAACTGCTAAAAACCAAACTACCATATTTTTCTGGCAAACATTTTGATAAAGTGATGAGCTGGAGACATTAAAACCATCTATGCACCATCTAGAGTGATGGCAGTAGCACTGGCATTAGCCAAAGTACTGACCTAGGTATTCATAAAGATTAAAATCTCATTTAGTCAGTATACTGTAACAGGGCAGCATTTGAAGTGATCGACCTTTCATTTAGCTTTCAGCTTTACCTCCTGTGTAAACAGTCAAACTGTCCCTGGTTCTTTCTCTCCTGAGGACATTTTCTCATCAGTTGAACAGCAGGTAAACCAGAGGTTCATCTGTGCACTTCTTAGGAACCTTTTAAATTTTATCATCTAACGTTAAAGATTTCTTTAAAATCCTCCATCTCAGTGGCATTAAACACACTAGACTTTGCTGTCACGACAACATGATTTTGCCTGGATAACAACATTAAATATTCCAAATTTTTCTCCTCAAGTAGAAATGAAAAACTTAACATGTCTTGAGTGATGAATTAATTAAGTGCAATCAAATTAATTATTCGGTGCAGAATTAAAAAAGATGTAAGTTGAAGACATCAAAAGAGAGGAAATTGGGGGGCTGATGGGATAAGTGAGAATGTTTGGCTTGCAAGTTACTGGACATGAATCAACATACATAATTAAATCCACTATGAGGTGAAAATTACAAGTTCAGGAAAAACAAGAGTGAGAAGACAGAGAGGGTTGAGCAAATGAGAGTCGCTAAAGTTTTCAGAACTGCTCTTCATTAATTTACCTTATTACTGATGGAAAAGGTTACTTTCACTTTACATTATGTGGCATAAGCAGGGAGGAGTACAGGGTTTTTATCACAAGCAACAATACACAAAGAGAGGCACGGTAGAGTAGTGTAAGAAAGTGTTCCACACACAGCAGCGATGGGTAGTGTGGTAAAGTGTAGCCTTGCCGTTTCCTGCAGATGATGATGGCCAGAAAGGTCACCAGGCCGGACACCAGGGCCATGCAGATCCAGATAATGGTCATAGTGTTGTAGCGCATGGGAGCTGCGAACACAAACACAAACTGTGTTAGCTGAGGAAACTGACAGCTGAAAGGTTGAAATTTCCACTAACACACCCACACACACACTGGGAAAGACAGGCGGCAGGTACAGTCGAGCGTTCTCGGTTAAACAAGAACTTGGAGCTTCATTAAATAGCTCAGCATTTTCTAATTACCTCCTGTCTGCATTTAGAAAGTTTGCCCATGTCATTACAGGCAGGAAATATTGAGCTAATGTTGTCCCAGACTTACAGGCAAATAAGCCTCCACTTTCTAATACTCTATTATAACCATACAGATAGTATGATGTGCTGTATGACAGCAAGACAGGAAACGTAGTGTTTTCACATTGATAAACACACTGTCAAACATAACTTTGTACACCTAAAACTATTACAGTGCCCAAGAGGTCCAGCACTGCAAAGACCTGGTTTCACTTGCTCCAAGTTTCCTCCAGCGTGAGGAGGTATTTTAAGAAACTCAAAATCTAAAACACGGACTAGATTTGCTCAATATTTGGCCTAAGAGCCAACTCATACTTTAGCCTAACGGGAGCGACGACAGATACTACAGTACTATTGGGATGCGTATACTTCTAAACATGATGGCAACAACAGTAGCAACAGCATGAAAAAACAGCTTTGTTTGTTAGATTTGACTGAACAACATATACAAGTCAAACAAATCAACTGAAATAAAAAAAAAAAAGTTAAATTAGCCTTCACATCTCCTGTATGACATCCTGCCACCATCACTGGCATGTCACTAATTTTATCAATGACTGACCTTTAGTTCTGGTGTTCAAAACAGTTGCCTAACAAACAAATAACTAACAAAGATGCCAAATGATCAGAATTTTGTTTGCAGGGCCAAGAATAGTGGGTTTCAGAGCAAGAACCCATCTAGCCATTGTCTTAACCACATGTCTAAAGAGAAACAGCTGTTACTGGGAGAGAAGTGGGCTTCACAATGGACAGGACGCCAGTCTATCACAGTTACACAATGTATCGACAACCATTCACACCTCTGGACAACTTAGATGTCTCTGGACAGTGAGAGAAAGCTGCCAAAGAAGCAACACAGTTACAGTTCTCATGCTTCTCATGCACAGACACACTGATGACGCCAGAGATACAGCCCTTCATGTAGAAAAGCAAGAAGGAAGTGTGTGGAAGGTGGGTGAGTATCTATCTTCCATAAAGAAAAGTTCATTTTATCACAGCTAAAATAAACTTACACCCAGCAAAACTGCACAGCTAGCGTGAGGTGATTCGCATTCTAGTTCCTCCTGGCCACATGCCATGTGTCCTTGGATATGACACTGAAAAAGTGGTAATATCATGTACAAGCAGCTGGCTAACAACAATTTCCCATGGGGGTCCATAATGATAATAATAATAAAGAAGTGGTGTTAACATTGTGGCTGATTGGCATAAATGTGTACCGTACATATTTTAGGAAAGAAATGTAAATGGCAATATGTGAAAACAGTATGGCACTGAATGTAGTCCAAGATTTTGAAGAATCAGCACTGTGCAGTGTGGCAGCAGGGACAAACTTACAAGGTGTTGTAAGTTGTCTCAAATCTGCATATGTCTTAAACAGACATGACAAATATTGAGTTAGGTGCTCGAGCAACTGCTTGTGTCAGCTGAAAGTGACGGGGTGATGGGGCAGATACTGACTAGCTGCTGATATTATATTGTCCCTGCTTCCACACAATTCAGTGGGAGCGTGAACACTAACATGAAACAACACAGCAATTCAGTGTGATTATCAGGCTGCACTCAAAGCAGGTTGTTGTTCTGTGTCCCACAGGCCTGGGTACAACACAGCACTGAGGAAACACAGCGCTGTTTGCAACAGAAGTAACACACCCAACTCTGTCTGGGAAAAAGTCCACTCAGTGTGTTTTTCATAAACTTTGGGACTTATTGATTACTCAGCATGAGGCCTAGTGGGATGTGTGCAGTCCTCTTGTTTTCAGAGTCTGAAAATGAATCAGTATCAAGAGGAGGAAGAGTCAGGGGCCCAGTGAGCAGCAGAACGAAGGGAGACTGTTAGTAGTGAATCAGCACTGGGACACCAACCAGGCAGGAGGCTGCAGACCTGGAGCCTGCTCTGCACATTATCTGACAAAACTCCTATTAGGAAAGAAAAATATTCTAATAAAAGGTTTTTATAGTAACTTTCACTGTTGTACTTGCCTCAGGTGGGCAGACTCATGAAGACGTCTAAGCACTGTGTGCAGCTGTTTGAAGCTGGGATAGGCTGCAGTTCTGCTGACAGGGGTGACCCTCTAACAAAGCGTAGATCAATGAAATGGAGGGATGGACTGAGGCAGTTATCGGCCTTGCTGACACCCAAACCTCTTTAACCCTGGACCATGCTGTGCAGTCTGGCCTGGCTTTGAGACGTTTTCTGTGCCAAGTCTTTTAATAAAACAAACTGTTTCTCTGGTGGACCCATTTTCACTGTGTTAAACATCACACAACCATTCCTGTGGCTCAGGGCATGCAGGAGGATTGGAGAAATGATTCAGTGTTACCATCTTTCTGTTTTTCTGTTTCTTACAGCAGACATACATACAAACCTGCTTTCCCAGTCTGAATCTCCACATTCTGGCTGAAACGTCCGCAGCCGGCGGATGTTCTGGCTCGGACCTGGAAGATATACTTGGTGCCCGGCTTCAACCCTGACACTCGGGCGCTGGTGTTCTTAGACTTCAGAGTGGAGTAACTTAGCTCTTCATGATCCTTTAAGACAAATAGCCACATTTAAACTTAGGTTTTCAGGAAACGGACACGCCATTCAGCTTATAAGCTCACTGTTTGTCACCCTGAAAACAAGCAATGCTATTCTACATCGACACGTTGCAGATATTATTTCAAAAACAGGATATTTCTAAGCTGTTCTTAACAGTGTTTTAATCTTTTTTAAATGTTTTAAACTCATGGAGGTCGATTTGCCCAAGCCTATTGTTATTATAAACAAATCTGACTTTATCTACCAGTCAGATGTAATTGGCAGGTAATTACCTCAGATATCTTTTGATCTTCTTCTGCCAGACAGAAAAATGACAAGTCCTTTGAAAAATGTTTGTCTCATTTTTGTTTCCTTTCAAATCCCTGCACATTGTCGAACTTATTATGCTTACCTACCTTTTTTTATGTACATATGCATGCATTTGATGTTTTGAATGACTGTGCTCTCTTTTTGGAAGGCTTGATTAGCAATTAAATTCATCATTATCATCATCATCCTCGTGGCTACAACCCACAGCAGCCTCCCAGAGCAACTTCACAAAGTTAATTCAGAGATACTTTGCAAATGCGGAGATAAAAAAGGAGGTAATAACAGGAGGTGCAAGGTGCATCCAAACAGCACAATGAGTAAATCATTCATGTGTCCTTAGAAAGTATAAGAGCCTAATTACAGTTTGAAGAAGTGCTGGGTGCAGAAATAACAGCCTTTTTTGTCTTCATTATCACCCTCAGCTAGTGTGCTGTAGCAGCAGACGCCACCCTTGCTATGACTCATTGTTTAATACAGTCCTACAGAAAACTTAAGGAAGCAAATTGCTGACTTGTCCACTTCAAACTCCCAGCGGGCATCTCGCCCCCAAACAACCCCCCTCCACCCCCAGAGCGAGGCCAGATTAGGACACCAGCGCAAGAGACGAGCTAATCCTTCACCATCTTGCTTGTTTGGTTATGAGACTGCCAGCTGCAAGGCTGCTCCCTCTGCAATTAGCTGATTTCTATCAAAACACACACAGACCATCCACACACCCACACACGCATGCGCACGCGCAGCAATTAGCTTGTCGTGAGGCTTACGCACTCGCCAGCCGCTTGCTGTCACTGTCACTTTCACTGTGCAGGAATTGACGCCATCTCATCCTCTTTCCTTCTCTCCCTCTCTCGACCCCTATTTCCTTTCAATTAGCCAAGCTGCCAGCAGGATCATTTTCTTGGATTAAGTTATCCAACCGCCACGCCACGCCTCTGCATTCACAATATCTTGGCTCAGCTTATTTGCGGCCCTTTGAAGACAATGAGCTTATGTTCTCCAGGTATGAAGAGGACTGTGTCACTTCTTCTCCTCATAAGCTTCCTGAGTAGTTTCATGTTTTCAGTTTTTGGAAAACAAACAGACTCTGTTAACCTTAAGACAATTAACAGGATTTCTTTTTGCATCTGTGAGTGCAGATATCGATGCAATTAGTTAGATATGTACCTTTTCATAGTATTTGATGTCGTACTCCAGAATCACTCCGTTGGGCTGGCGGGGTTCATGCCACAGCAGAGTCACGCTGTTCTGACTGGTGTTCTCTTGGCGAATTGCTAACACTTCAGAGGGAGCTGCACAAGAAACAGGAAAGATTGATGCTGTGTTAGTTCAACGTGTTGCTCCTCGGTGACCGCCACACATACTAATGTAATGAGGTTACCCTGCAGTGAGGTCCCATTATCAGAGTAACTGCATTTCATAAAACACACTCAGACACGGTGAGGAAATGGGAATACAGTTAAGAAGATTCCACCTATTGCGCTTGCTGAGGCTCATTTATTGTGACATTAACTTCACTTCAACTGGTGTTGATGTTAAGAGCTCTTTGTTAGGCATAGTTCATTTTGACAGATGTTTTCTGGGTGCCTAACCTTGTCTATCTTCCATTTGCTGCTGTCCATGTTATGTACAGTCGGTTTATCAAGTCATTTTATGAGCATAAAATAGCTGTGCACAGGCAGCTACTTCAAACAGGGTTGATCAGAGCACTAACACTTAAAAAAGGTTTTGAAAACCAAACTAATGTAGAAATAGAGAACTGAAGACTGTTGTGTTAAATTTAATTGATGATCTGTCTACACTGAATCAGTCACTGACTAAATCAGCAACTCAGCAGAGGAGTTCCTCACTGGTGTCAGCTGAGGTGTTTTTCACCGTACAGCACCTATAAAAAGTGGAAGTTTTCGCCTTTCATCTTTTTTCTTTTACAACATTCAATAATGGTTAATTGAATTCTCTTTTTAAATGGAAAAATCTTTTTACAAAAAATGTCCAAAAACACTACAAAAACGGGTGCAGCCGATTGGTTTAACAGGTCAGGTTAGTTAAATGGAGATCACCTGAGCACAGTAAATGTGTTTTAGGGACTGTACTATACATCCATCTGGATCCGGAAGGTCCTGTTACTGGTCACTCACTAATTACAGCAAAAAAGGCAAACGAACGGGCATCCTCAAAAACTGAGTGTAAGTGGGGGACTAGTGAGGAAGGACACTAATACACCAGTGATTCATCTGAAACGGTTTGAACCGTCCGTTTCATCATTTCTTGCTCCGTCACCTTAAATCACTTTGTAAAGATTTGTTTTTATGTTCACATGAGAGAGTGTTTTGTGGTAATTTCTCTGTCATAAAGATAAAAAACCTCTAAGTGGAAGTGAAGACATTTATACCAGACAGAAACTGATAAGTGTAAATAATAAGCTATTCCAACATCAGGTGAACTTAAACCCTGTTACAAACAAAGGCAAACATAGTACAATACTGCTGGAGAACTGATAATAAATCAGGGAACATGGCCAAGAGTTAGAACGAAGTTGTGATTTGTTAATTGAAAGCTGGTGCTGCATACCTGCTGTAGGATAATGACTAAAAAGATTTCATAGCTGCCCTCAGTGGCTTCAATACATCCAGCTTCACCCAAAACTTAATCTTTCAGTCTTTACCATAGCTACTTGGAGCCCACATCCAGTCCCAAAGCTCAGCATACAGTGGGATATTTTAGTTTCTATGCCAGTCTATCTGTTCTAGAAAAAATACTTTTCTAAGTTTGTCAAGTTCAGAAGTTCAAGGTTCAAAGTACAGGTAACACTTCTGTCACAGCCCTTTTACTTTCCATCTGGGCTGTCATGTGTGCGACTTTCTGAGACTATTTTTGCATAAATTTCTGATCTGATCTTCATCTAAGTCAAGAGTATTAACAAATATGATGTGCCTATAATAATAACAACACAAAAAAGTCTGATCTTTATTAAGAACAACTACTGTATAAGAACCTCACAGTACAAGTGGAAAAACTCTGTGAACCCTTGGACCCCTTGAGCTGATGCAGTGAAGCAGGCCAATATCATATTCCCTCCACTGTACTTTATGATTAGGATGTTTTCATGATGATATCCAGTGCCCTGTTTACGCCAGATGTAGTGCTGTGTTTGCATCTGTCCACAAAACATTTTGCCAATACTGCTGTGCAGTGTCAATGTGCTCTTTAGCAAACTTCAGGCATGCAGCAATGTTCTTTTTAGTAAGCAGTAACTTCCTTCGTGGTGTCCTGCCATAGACACCACAACGTTTTATGTACTGTAGACTCTTGAAAACAGATGTTACAAAAAAGCTTGAGTGGGTCAGATGTTAATTCCACTGTGTTGTCATGTGACTTGGTACAGGCCGAGCTAGAGGTAGGTATGCATGTGCTTCAATTGATCTAGCAGGTTCTCACATGTGGCCTGCCCCATTACAAGTGGATGTGCAGACACTGTCTAAGCTGGCATCCCCTGTTAAACAGATCTATAGTACATCAAAGGAATAAGTGTGTTCAACTTGTGCAGTAACGCAGTCTTTGAATGTGACTGTTTGTAAAAGTTGATTTTCTGAAAAGTAATGTTAAATTTGCTTTGTCTTTGCCTTCTGACCTCCTGTCTGTGTCCCGTGCACAGCAGAAACTCGGCTCTTCTTTAAAACCACTGTTTGGCGCTGTGTTGTGAAATGGAGAAGGGATTAAAGGGATATTTTCTTCAAGAATAAAGAGATGGGTTCCTCATGTGAGAAAATGTAGAACAGGTCAGCCTGTGCTTAAAAGATAAATATATCATAAAGGGGTGAGGAAAACATATGATTGTGTCCTTTTTCATTTTTTCTGGCCATGTTTAAAAAAGGGAAAAATTAACACCTGTCAGTTAACAGGTGGACCAAACCAGGCATCATAACTGCGCTGTTACAACCCATTCCTGCAGTACGCCAAGCTTTAGTGTAAGCAGTTGATAGAAACATTCATTGTTGGTTTTTGACACTCCATCCTGTATTCACTTAATTGAACATGATGTTAATGTTGGTGAGTCTCCACCTATTAAAAAATGCTTCGATCAAATGTCTCTTGAAAAACAGAAAATTCTGCAATCTGAGGTTTTTTCATATATGTTAAACATGGCATTGGCTGAGCCATGCACTTCTCCTTGGTCTTTTCCATGTTGGCTTGTTCAAAAGCCTTACACAATTTTTAGGCCTTGTGCAGACTCTCACAAAGTGAATGTGGTTACAAAACCAGACTCCCATCCACTACCTACAATGGAAGACTGTGTAGACCAAGTTGGGTCAGCACAATATGTGAGTAGGTAACCTCCTTAAGGGTTACTGGCAGGTGGGATTTGTTCCTTCACCAGTTAACTATTAAGGTTGTTTCTGGTTTGCAGAGATGTGCTGTTTGTTTGGATGATCTATAGTGACACATGGGAAGACCACCTTGTCAGAATAGAACCATAGTTTGACAGATTGGCTTCACCTAACTATTAACTTGGCCAAATGTGAGGTTTGGCAGAGCCACAGTTACATATCTAGTGAAAAGTGGTAGGGCAGGGTGAAGTATGGCCACTGAATGCAGAGATCACCGCCATTCATCATATCCTACCCCCAACACTAAGAGTTGATGCTTCCTGGGTATGAAAGGTTACTATCGGAACTTTTGCCCTGGCTTTTCATCCGTTGTATCTCCACTCACTAACCTTCTTAAAGCTGAGGCTAAGTACCTTTGGTCCCCTGAATGTCAAAGTGCCTTTTGTAAAGGTGAAAATTATGTTGTGCTCATATCCAGTTCTCGCTGCTCCTCGGCTGGAGGAGCCATTTCAACTTCAGGTGGATGCCAGTAATGTCAGTGCTGGAGTTGTTCTGTTGCAAAGAAACGACAAGCGAGTTGCTTTGGCAATCAGCTACTTCTCATCTGAAAGTTTAACGACTACTTCGTGGTAAAGGAGGAGGCTCTTGCTCTTATGCTCCTCAGCACTTTGATGTTTATCTTGGTTCATGTGCTCCCGTTGTTGTCTATACGAATCATAATTCACTGACATTTCTACAATCACTTCAGAATCCAAATCAGATGGGCATTACTCTTCCAACCATTCCATTTAGATATACAGCACATCAAAGGCTCTGAAAATCTGGTGGCTGATGCTCTGTCTCGTGCCCCGTTACCATAGCCCCAGTCTGTAACATGATCTGATTAATGTTCTGTTTTGACTTCCTGTCCTTTTGAATAGATCTAGAGATCACATGTTGTGTAGGCTGGTTGATAGGGGTATTAGGAGTATAGACTGTAAATTCTGGTTTAACTTTGTTCTTAAGCTGGAGGGTGTGACAGCCCCTTCTACTTCCTGTTTGGGCTGTCTTGTTTAGGCAGTTTTTGGACCTTTTTGGGCAGGAAGTCATCATTGTCTTGGCTCCTCCTTCAGGTTTATTAGCTGGAGGACTCAGCCATTTGCTCTCTATCTTCCTGAGCATATGGTTTGTGATTTGGTCTAAGTTGCTTTTTGTTTGTTTTGTTTTCATCTCAGTTAATTTTACATGCATATATACACTCACTACACCACTGACATTATAGGCAGATTGGGACATTTTAAGGTCTCTTTGCTTGATTTTTGTTAAGTTAAATAAATAGTTGATTTAAAATCTCATGTGTAGTTAGGGTTAGGCTTATTTGTCCTTCCTATAAACCAGATTATCACACTTTGTTAAACAGTTTTGTCTAATATGATTGCTTTTACATCAACAGATTGTACAGTTGATTAGGTTGGTAGTATTTGATGTGTTTAAATGTCAGTTTGGAGCACAGAGGTGTCAGAGTTAGACATGAGTAATGTTTGCTGACAGTGGCAGCTATTCTTAACAAGTCCTTGTGGAAACAAAGTATGAGCAACACAACCTGTTTTTCATTATCAGCACAAAATGTTGTTGAGACAGCATATTTCTGTCAAAGATTGTTATTTTCACACTTTTTATTCTTTTTTTTTTAACTAAATTTGAGAAACGAAAGATGTGTGATCATGGGCCAAGGCTGGATTCACATTCAGAATGCTGCAGTGAATCTCTAACATGCCCAAGGGCGATTTTTTAAGAGCATTTTTGTGGCATTTCTCTTAATCTTGGATAACTTGCAGGATGTTTTTCATCCTGGACATACCAGTTACAAAGAGTCACCTGAGCCATCCTGATGGTGTCACAGCTCTTCACCCTATGCTCTGTCCTGTCCTGTGTTGTCTTTAAGCATTTTTCGACTACAGGAATTGAGGAACCATAACTTCAAGTTTAACCTGAACCTAACCTAACCTGAACTTTAAGAATCTGTGAGGCTTTGGTGCAAGGTTCTGTCTTACATTTCAATTTCCATATTGCAAACTGAAATGACTCAAGTAATGTTGCTGAAAGAGTGATGGCACTTTAACACCACCACTCTGGGTTGTTATCTTTCTTAAGTGCTGTTTAGTTGTTGGAAAAAAAGCTGTGGGACAGAAGACTGAAATAAATAGATCTAATATTGATTTTCTTGCACATTTACACATACTGACTTTTAAACATCAGCATCATTAAAGTAATAGAAGGCATAGGCGGTGGGGGTTGACAGATTAAAGCAGAGGGTGAATGAGTCCAGCAGCAGAGCAGCTCCCAGACTGCTGACCTTTGAGACAGGGTCAGCTGCCTCAAAGGACACACCAGCAGCTGCTGGTCCAACTCTCTCTGCTCCGTATCACCAACCCACCAGGCTATTTGATTGTCTTCTCAATCAGAAGACAGGGAGGCGGTGCTGTGGAGAACAGACTGAACGATGCAGAGCAATCGTTTCTTAGACTTTCCCCTAGAGAACATTGATTGTGGTGATGTAGCATTTGTTCACACTACAGGATTTGGTGGGAAAAAAGAGCTCATTACTGAGAGCATGACATAGCTTTGAAAGTAGTTACTTGAGGAAAGTAGTTAAATCTGAACTAGTAGTTAGCAGGACATGTAACAAAGCGGTCATTAAGACACTGTACATCATTGTTCCGTACCCTACCTGCCTGGTTCGTTGTGATGTTGACTATGGCGTATAGCGGCAGCTCATTGCTCAGGTGCGTCACTGCGTTTGTGGCCAGGATGCGGAAGGAGTAGTTGGTATGGGCCACCAGGTTCAGCACTGTCACCCAAGGCTCCGTCAAGCCGGACTGACGAGGGATGAATCGAACTGCCGCAGTGCCTGTCCGCTCCACTACCCCTCCTCCGCCAACCCCAACACTCGTCCCTCCAACTGCCTTGCCTCCACTTGAGCCTCCAGGGGAGGATGCGCAGTCCTCGCAAGGCCCTCCTTCCCCAGAGCACCTTTGACACAACAAGCTGTACTGCAGGTCGCTGCGACCTCCGGTATCTAGAGGGCGGTCCCACTCTAAATTTACTGAAGTTCCGTTGACTGAGGAGATGACATTTACTGGAGCAGATGGAGGGCCTGGAGCAAAGAAAGGTTTGATCACTGTTGAAGAAAGTCAGTTGGCACATTTGTGTATATACTATGTGTCTTTGCACTGATTTAAAGTGTTTTTGCCAGTGGGATTAGGTGATCTTGTGTATTTGTACTTACGAGAGCATGGAGCTGCTGGTGGGTCATCTGCCGCTCGATAGTAGTTGGAGTCGCAGGGGCAGGAGAGAGCAGCTCTGGTCTCTGAGTGGCTGTGTTGAGGACATTTACCACACAGGCCATCGCCTGCCACCGGCTTATAGAAACCCACCTCACAGGCTGCAGCAGAGGGCGAGAGAGAGAGAGAATAAATAGAGTAAATAGAGAACTTGCAGGGAATGGCTGTGCACTCCCATAATCACTCAGACCATGATAAAATTGGTAGAGAGTGCAGGCAGAAATGCATGAATCACACTCCTATAGCAAGCTGTGCATATCAAGTTTTTCAAAACTGTGTCATCTCCTCTGCTGCATTCATTTTAGGACATAACCCCCATGCGCTCCCTCCTCCAAATCTATGTATAATTACAGGTCCTTGTAACCGTAGAGACTGCAGAGCAGGGGAGATGAAAGTCATACTTCTTTCTGCTCAGATTTGGGCTGAAAAGGCTCTGCACTGTTGATACTCCCAGGGAGACCATCAGAATCCAGACCGTGTTTCAACCTTATTCAGCTCCTCTGATACATATTCACTTTTAACTCTGCGCTGATTAATAATGGAGGGGGCTCTGATAAATATATTCTCTTTCCAGGCAGTTAATAGGCTTTTGCTATGGTAAATGGAGCAAGCGTAAACCTTGCATACACTCACTGCAGCAGACACCAGCGCGTTGCTGTTTGCTCTTCCACACAGGGTAATTTATGTGTGCTTCCCCAGAATGCTGCATGTTCGTTTACAGGTGCAGTGTTTTTCTAACCTTTCCTACTGCAAAACCGTTTGAGGTGCTTAGACTTCGAAGGTGGTGAAAGACACATGAAGATGGAACACCAACATGGGTCAAATTAAACCAAGTGGATGGATAAAATGTATTGTGCAACACTTTAGATGTGTTTCAAAAAGAATGAAACGGTGCCATGTTTGTACTTGAAAAGCACGCGTGCAAATGTTTGCCATGACTGACAGAAACACACACAGACACACGCAATGGATGATGTTTGATTTGATTTTATTGACTTTTTATTGACAGCAGTTCTAGGCTTAGCTCTCACTACTGTAGAACATCACTACTGATGTTAATCTCCGTTAGCGTGTTAATAGGGAATTTTATGACTGTATTTGCATCGAGCTAATTGGCTAGCTTTCAGCACATCATGGCACACTTTCAGTGTCATTTGACTAGGATAGGAAACGTGTCATACTGTTGTAGATAATTAGATGTGCTGTCAATGTCTATATGGTTGATTTATACATCTTTTGTGTTTTCATTTGGGAGGCAAATAAAAAGCCTGAACTATCCTATCCGTCAAACTGGACACCCACATTCAGGGAGGGCAGAATATGCAGAATAGCAAAGAGAGAGAAAAGAATCATTTTTTCAAATCCTGCATTTCTCCGTTTTTTTTTTTCTTCCTTATACTGAAAAATTGTACTTGAGATGGTCAAAAGGAGCTGCATTGTGTCTTTGTAGATTTAGAGAAGGCGTATGACAGGGTGCCGAGGGAGGAGCTGTGGTACTGTATGAGGTCGTCGGGAGTGGCAGAGAAGTACGTCAGAGTAGTTCAGGACATGTATGAGAGAAGTATGACGGTGGTGAGATGTGCTGTAGGTCAGACAGAGGAGTTCAAGGTGGAGGTGGGACTACACCAAGGATCAGCTTTGAGTCCCTTCTTGTTTGCTATGCTGATGGACAGGCTGACAGATGAGGTCAGACAGGAATCTCCCTGGACAATGATGTTTGCGGATGACATTGTGATTTGCAGTGAGAGTAGAGAGCAGGTGGAGGAACAGCTGGAAAGGTGGAGGTTTGCTCTGGAAAGAAGAGGCATGAAGGTCAGTCGTAGTAAGACAGAATACATGTGTCTGAACGAGAGGGATCAAGGTAGAAATGTTAGGTTACAGGGGGCTGAGGTGAAGAAGGTGCAGGAGTTTAAGTACTTGGGGTCAACAGTTCAGTGTGATGGGGAGTGTGGAAAAGAGGTGAAGAGGCGAGTGCAGGCAGGTTGGAGCGGGTGGAGGAAAGTGTCAGGAGTGTTGTGTGACAAAAGAGTGTCAGCAAGACTCAAAGGAAAGGTGTACAAGACAGTGGTGAGACCAGCTCTGCTCTATGGGTTAGAGACGGTAGCAGTGAGACAGAGACAAGAGGCTGAGATGGAGGTAGCAGAGATGAAGATGTTGAGGTTCTCCTTAGGAGTGACCAGGTTAGACAGAATAAGGAACGAGTACATCAGAGGGACGGCTCACGTTGCCTGTGTTAGCGACAAAGTCAGAGAGGCCAGACTGAGATGGTTTGGACATGTTCAGAGGAGGGATAGTGATTATATTGGTAGAAGGATGTTGGAGATGGAGCTGCCAGGCAGGAGGGCAAGAGGACGTCCAAGGAGGAGATATACTGTATGGATGTCTTAACAGAAGACATGAGGTTGGCTAGTGTTAGGGTAGAAGATGCCCATGATAGAGTTAGGTGGAGAAGGATGATTCGCTGTGGCGACCCCTGAAGGGAAAAGCCGAAAGAAGAAGAAGAAGATTCTGAAAAATTGTACTTATACTTTTCAATGTAAAATTATGCTTTTTGTAAGTTCATTATTTTAGGGTGACTGACATTACTAAAACTGCCCCTGATTAACAGATAGTTGTGACTGTTAATCTTGATTAATGGTTAATCTGTTAAACTGGTTGATTTATTACATACAGGTAAAGGTAAAATTGTCTCTGAAAAGATAAACTTAAAAAAAAAGAAAGGGCCATAATCCCTCACTGGTTTCCCACTTGCAAAAACCATCACTATTTTTTTTAATTGCTATGTCCAGAGGTACCACAAGAGTCTGAGCCTGATGTCTACAGCAGTGAGAAGTCATCCTGCATTATGCAAAAGAAAGCTTTGACAGACATATACTGTAAAATTGGAATGAAAATGAAAATAAAGAAGAAAGAAAACCAATAATAATGGATAAAAACACTGCACTGCTCCAAAATTAAAATAAATAAAACAAAGGGGAATATATTTCTGGGTTTCAGCAGGCCTCATTTGATCACATTCTATAGGGGGGAAAAATCAAGGCTTCTGGGAAAACTGAAACAAACTAAATTTAAAATAGAAAACATTATACAGTAGAACTTAAAAAAACAAAATAGTTTCATTAAAATGTGACACAGAAATATTTTACTTAAAAAACACACCGGTGCTAATACAACACTATGTTTTCTTTTTCATAAAGACAAGTGAACATTGTAGAAAGTATGTCTGGACCGTCTGAATATCTCTGAGCTTGTTTTAATTATTCAAGACTCAAACATTTTGGAACCTTTGTTGTTTTACACCTCTGCAGACTTCCTGTAGTCAGACATGAATGTAACAGTGTCACTTGGGCAAGAGGCACAAATAGAAGCAGCCACAATCTTATGAAAAGGTGTCATCACGCCAACGGACTGCAATAAGTATTTGTTTTTAATGGCAAATCATATGTCTGCTGTACTTTTTAAACAGGGATTTTGTTGAAAAGATCTTTTCACATTGCTCAATCACCTGGCATGAGCGTTACATTTACATTTAGCAGACGCTTTTATCCAAAGCGACTTACAAGTCAGTACAAGGGTAAGCATGAGGAGGTCTTGCCTAAGGACCCCAACTGGTGGTAGGCCACGGCTGGGATTTGAACCCCAGTCTCCCACATGATGTTACCACTACACTGTTAGTGATATGCATGCAAAAGAGCATTTAGATTAGTTTTCTATTGTTGAACAAGTCTAAGCTTTTTATAAGGTTCACAGGCTTCTTGGAGGACGTCACTGAAATGAATGCAAAGAGTCAATATTTACAGTGTTGGCCCCTTTTTCTTCATTTGTGCTGCAATTCGTTCTGCCATGCTGGATAACCGCCTCTGGATCAGCGCTCAATGCCGATTACAACTTGTGGACTTCTGCTTTCCCAAGAACAATTAAAAGCTGGAAATGATTAAAGGGAAACATAGAAAGACAGAGATGTACAGACATGAGTGCGAGGACACTCATTGATATAATTCATTCTCTAGCCCCGTGCTGTTGCACAGGCCATGTTAATCTACTCTGTTTCACTTTTTAATTTATGACATGAACTGTCTTACTCTAACCATCACAACTAACTGCCTCGCCATAAACTTTAAACAAACACACTTTCACATACAGAGATTATGTCAAAGAGATGGATTAAGCCATTTAGAGTTTAGGAATGTCTTGTGTGGTAATATCGGTTTAGTTGTTTTTTATCATTTATTTAATGGTGATTTGATTAATTAATATCAGTTGTGTCTGACAAGCTGGAAACCTGTAACTCGTGAGGGTGTTGAAAGTTTGGAAAACAGTAAAACATGATCGATTTAGCAGCTTAGGGACAGAGTCAGTAGGTGTAAGGTGAAGAGGAGCTGGAAGCAGCTTGCAGAAAAGGATTTAGCAGCTCAACGTCCTTCTGCTGTTTACTGAGGAATCCAATGCTTAGACAAAAACGTCTGGGTTTTATTTTCAGACACTGCGTTAACATGCCCTCAAACCTTGAGGGACCTGCAGTGTTTGCAGTGCGCATTTCAGCTAAGACAGTCCAAGGGTTCTGCCAAAAAGTTGATTTTGAAGCCTGACTGTGCGACTTGTTATCCTGGGATGTCAGTGGCAAGCAGGGGTCACCATATGCAGGGAGTATGTGAGTCTTAAATTAATCTTATAGTCCTTAAGTGACTGTCAGCAGTGTCAGCAGAGCAAAACATGAATCCACACCAGATTCCCATATCGTTATCCTTGTAGCACAGAATATACAGTATACAGAAATATCCCAGCATCCATCCCGGCCTACAGCATTTTAAAATGACTGCTATTAGTTTAGATAAAGATTCTTTTCATCTGAACTCTCTTTTGTTGCTGCTCTTGCAGTGCTGCTCCACATCTGTGGTAAACAGTGCAGCTTTGAGCACTGAGTTTGGAAAAAGGAAAACCTCCAATGCAATCATTAGCAAATATATTTGTACAAAGTGCAGCCAGTCGCTGGAAGCAGGTTGTGGCAGGTGGCACAAAGGCCAATTCTTTTTCAGATGGTGGATTGCGAACCTGCTTGGTGGTGGTGATTTCACTGAATGTTGTTACTGGGTTTTTCTTCACAGCTCTCACGATGCTACTGTCAATAGCTGTGGTTGTTTTCCTTGGCTGACATGTTCTGTGTATGTCGCTCGGCACACAGTGCTTTTCTCTTTTTCTGGACATTCCAAATTCCCTGTTTTGCTTTTCTCCCATGGCATTTTTCAGAGGATCATTTTAAATATTCTTTGGGAAAGCCATAAAGGAAGAAGATGAACTGTAATGTAGATCATTTTTATGTCTGGAGGATATTTAAAAATGGCCATTTCTATTGTATTTCTGGTATTACACCCACTGCAGCACTCTACAGAACCACATTAGTATTTGCTGCTAAAGCATGGAATTAGTTTAAAGATCTCAACATTTAAGCAATGTAAATTGAACCATTTTTAAAAGGGCATTAAAATTCAAGGAGGTAAAGCTGCAACATTTAGAACTGTGAAAATTTTAATGGAGAATTAGCTTTAACCCTGAAAATGTACAGTGCACCACATAAACACCCTCCTACACACACCTGCACCAAGTGCTGATGAAGTAAAACACAGAGCAGATGCTCTGATAAACATACACACACATGCACACACAGTGTAGTGTATGTGTATCACTACAGATAAACAAGCTTGGGGGCGATAGTACCCTTCTCTTTCACTGCCAGGGCCCTCACCGGAGCCAGAAACTATTTCTATTTGCAATATTTATCCCAGACTCTTTTTGCTTCCTCCTTTTTATCCTGTTAATCCCTGCATCCCTTGATGTTTTTTGTGAAGCCCCTGAGTTGAAAAGCAGGTCACGATAAACATCGGAACAGCTCGTTCATCAAGGAGAAAGGCGGCGAGAGCTTTGAAGTCTCTGACAGATTCACCAGGAGTTCTGCACACTCTCAAGTCACACAGACATGCAAAGGTTATGATAATGCAAAACATACACTCACATGCACAAAATGGTCTGGTGCAGCCTCTGAAACAACATGGATTCAACAACACGAGTGGGCTTGCAAAGGGAGAAAAGAGGTGCTCTGTGTGAGGACCAGCTGTGATAACCTTACACTCCACTTCTAATGTGCTGCTCATTTGGTGTTCTGGATAAAAACATGGTGCAAATGGGAATGATAAAATGATAATCTGATAATCTTGATCTTCTAATCTGCATGATTAGAAGATCAAGAAGACTTGAAGAAGAATGGGAAGTAAAGAACTGTAGGTCTGGAAAATTACATTGGAAAAGCATCAAAATGGAGCAACTTGGAGCTTGACCTACACTAGGGACTAAAGGTCAGGATATCTGAGTCTTTCCTCTTGAAAACGTTCTTTACATGGGTAAAGAAGAAAATCTCATGCATGTTGAACTTCTCTTAGTCCAAAAACAGGGTATTCGACTTCTTCACTAATGTTCAGACTGCAATGTGCACCAGGAATGTAATGTACAGGAAATGATAACACAAACAGTATAGATACATTTAATATATTCATTTTAAACCATATAGACATGTTTGTAGCATGTAAACATAGCATAAAATGAATAATAAAAGGATTTATGCTGTGATGTGTGCTGTGGAAGCTACGTTAAAAGCATCGCTCTGTAAGATACCAGTTACTTACACAGTGGAAGAACCTGAACTACACGACACTACTCATACATAAACTAAACACATAAACACTATTCATGGGAAAGTGCAGGTACTGTACATCAGTCAGACAACATGGTCCTGGTGGGGGTACTGCACAGAGCAGGATTACTCAGTGAGCTAGCAAACTTTATTAAACTAAATAAATAGCTACTTGAGTCATTATGAACATATAAACTACCAGCAAGCTACTGTAAAATGTAGTAAAACTAGAGGTTTAATGAAATGTTGTTCTCTGCTTCCCAGCACTGACTGTGTTGGTGTGATATGTTGTACAATCATTCTCCCTTAGCATAAACAAACAGACTGTCAATAAAACAGAATAAATATGCAACAGAATTCATATGAAATATACATTTTTGAAAACATCTGCACTAACAATACAGCTGGAGTCAGATTGTCGCCAGGACATCACATATTCAACAGCTGGGAATATAAGTTGCACGTCCAACTCTTCTCTCTCTCTCGTAGTTTCCTGTTTTCCCTCATTATATTAAAATCATTTCTTTTTATCTAATTTTTTAGGGCTGATTTTTGACACATTAACTGCTGTGACCGCTGTCCATGGTGCTGAATCTGCTTCTTAAAGCGTTTTTAGGAATTATGGATGAGTCTTTAAATTTAGAGTTGAGGTTGCAGCTTACAACAAGTTAAAATCATCAGTATAAAAGTTAAATAGCATTTGTAACAAAAACCACAGTGGTTTTCATTAATTCTCTTGTTACAGAACGTTCTGACATCATTTATTACAATTCACAAAGCGGGGCTTGATCTCTACTGTGTAATAAAGTTAATTCCACTAAATAATAGTTCATATCAATAATCAAGTTACTTTTCAGTCAAGTAAGGGATGTGATATGTTTGAAATATGCACTATAAACGGAGTAAGTGATGGAAATAGAGGGAGAATGGAGTTGCAGTATAAAGAGACACGCGCTTCTCAGTTTGGTCCCACCGCTTTAGATAAACTGTTTACAGAATGTGTACTTTGGTAAATGTGTGTGTCTATGCATGCGTGTGTGCTCATGTGTGGCTGTTTGAGTGTTGCCCGGCGTGTCAGTACCTGTCAATGCAGTGCACTCGCTACAGGAGAATTTGCATTACAATGAATCTTAATAACCATGTGCAGCATTGTGTGCTGACCTTGATTTATTCTCTGTATAAGTGGGTAAATAAATACACTGGGAAAATATAGGGGAGGGAGGAGGGGGGGCACTGGAGAAAGCACATCATCGTCCCACGCGTGAGGAGACTGAGGGAGGAGCAGGTCTTTGGTGCGACCAGGGTTTATTGGTGAAAGCTCACATTCAGCGTGCAGCGCTGCCTCTGAGGCTGCTCTATTTCAATGATTTTAGTAAATGTAGAAATTACAAAAAAATGAAAACATTAATAATTTTTACTTACAAAACAAAAATTAAAACTGAAAAATACAAATTTCTCCTCTTCTCCGGAGAGAAATGTATAAATAAATGTTCGAAGATTTTGGTTGGTAAAAGTCCCCTGAGATGGTAAAAGGTGGAGAAGGTAAAAGTCCAAAGGTTAAAAATTCATGCTGGTCCTTAACTAACACACACACACACACACACACACACACAGAGAGAGAACAAACTGACTTTCTCTGTCTTGTTTATTTCCGTGATTTAAGGAGATCAGAAACTTTCTCATCATTTTGTCCTAATACAGCTTTAGGAACTAAACAACTGGGGGGACAGTGGGGAACAGGTGGGCTGCTAATTCTATAAAACCTTGCTCCATATAATCTTAGTTATAACTCTACTCTTCCATCTATTTTTCTAACTGCCCCCTGTCCTCTCAAGGGTCACAGGAGTGCAGAGTCTATCCCAGCTGTTTTTGGGTGAGAGACAGGGTACATGCTGGACATGTCAACTGCCTATCACAGGGCTGACATACAGAGACATGAGGGCAAATTAGAGTCATTAATTAACAGAAGCTGATTATTGACATCTTTATATGATTCTAACAGTATCAAGTTACCATTCATCTGTGTTTTTCAGACAGCCTCAGTCAGAGCAGGTGTGGTTAAATACAAGCCTCACTAATGTCCACACCACATTTTATAATATACATATCAGATTTATTTTTTAACTGCATCATATTATATAAGTCATTATAAATGGCTTCCAGTAAACACAGGCAGAGAGAGAGGATGTCTGAGTTCATCACTCGTCACTAAAGAGGATGTGTCAGGAAAGAATTGGACTTGTCCCGCTTTGTTCAACCACTTCACTTCATACTGTATATATATATATATATATAATTGATACACCACTTACACACAAGCTTTTTAGAAGAATCTTTTATGAACCAGGTACAAGTTGCAGCACTATGTCATTTCTCTGCTTCAATCAGTAAGACAAGCAGACATTTATTGATAATGAATTAGCACAAATGTTTGCTTTTAAATTGACCTATAAACTTAATCCGTCAACTAAAGCAGATCTAACAGTTCAATACGAGCTTCAAGAATATATTCAGTCCTGATGTCCTAGACCACAAGCCGCGTTGACCTTGTAAAGGAAGTAAGCACACTCTAAAATCTAGTGAAGAGTTAGCCAAAGGCTCCTCAGCTGGTTCCCCAGGGAGCACGTGAAGCCACTAACAAGCCACCAAAGCTGTCTGAGTGATAGATGAACGTGTCGCTGAGATCAGCTGTGGAAATGGGACACTCGGCATCCACACTGTCCCTCTTCTTACCACTAGTTTGCACACTAACAGCTGGATTGTCAACCTTTCAATTCGAGGCGAGCCTGATTTGCTCAGTGTTACGTCCAGGTGCATGCAGACAGGTGACCTTGGGCATACTGTAGAATGGATGAGCCTGGTTAGGATCCAACAAAGGAGTTTGTGGTAGGTTCAGAGGACAACACAGAAAGACGATGAGAGTTTTCCTACTTGGTAATTATTGTGTGTAGGTGTTTGCCAGATTGACAGCTGAGCAGGCACATCAGAACTAATGGAGAAGGAATTTCAGATGATAGCTTAGGAACGAAGCTGAGTCGTAGTTGTGTTAGCAGTGTTATAATATGTAATATGTTAACTTATAATATGAAGCCATTTAGTGTGCTAACAGCTAATTATCTGCAAGCAGTGTTACACTTTAAAACTGTCATTAATTCTAAGGGTTCACATACTTTTTCCACTAGCACTATGAGGTTTTTATGGTTATTCTCAATAAAGACATGAAAGATCCAATTTTTTTGAGTTATTATTTTAGGTACGTTGTGTTTAGGTTTATTATATTTGTTAATACTCTTGAACTTAGATGAGGTTCAGATCACATTTTATTACACATTAATTCACAAAACCATAAAATTCCAAAAGGTTCACATACTTTCCTTTTGCCACTGTATTGGTTAGGTTTAGGCACAAAATAATCATTGTTAGCAAAATGTTGGTTTGGCTTAAAGTAACTTCTTCCTTAACATGTATATATACATATGTGATGCAGCGTAACATCCCTGTGGTTACAACAAGATGCAGTTTCACACTGAAGTATAATTCTGGTCTCTTTTAGTAAAGACCTCATGACCCAGCAACCAACTCCAAACACCTCCCTGCTGTGACTAAATACTCTATTAACATGTCATGTTTCCTACTGCTGCTAGGTATCAACGTCGATACTTCTTTATTTACTGCTGTGACAAAGAATCTTTAATGTCCTAGTTTACAAGGTGCCATTTTCCAGTAAGCTGGTGAACAACTTAAATGCTCATGGCCAAGTGTGACAACTGACCTGCTAACTTGCTGCTAAAGTGTGTCCTGACTGACCTGGATGTTTAGGCCATTTGGCCAGTTTGACCAGCTTTAGTGGCCCGTACAGCTATTACAGCTATTACAACTATTCAGAATGTATTTCAGTTTTTAAAAGTAGAGTTAAATAATCAGCTTGTTGCTTTTTTTCTGGTTTTACATCTTAAAAATCTTTAATACTGGAGCCATTCCAAAGTTTAAAGAAGCAGCTGATATACAGGTCACATCTTGGGTTTTGTCAGGTATACAGGTGGGAAACTTCCTTCCAGACAGTTTTGTTTAACAGTTTTTTGATGCTACTTTGCTTTTTATGTATCTTTTGGAATTATTGCAGTTACTCATTTAAGTTGTTGGACTCATCAGCGGAAGAGAGATGGAACCTGCACTGAGAAATAAATCATCAAAGTTAATCAGCAGTTCGATGCCTGGACAGACTCATTCCATATAATACAAGTTTGTGATCAGCGCGTCCATCACTTATCATTTGTTTGTCATTTCTTTTTGGCTGTTTCTTCTTTGAAACTTGATTACAAAGCAGGAATATCACCCCCGATGAGTCAGATCAGCTGCATAGCAGCTCTGCCATCGGTGTGTGAGTGTGTGTGTGAATGGGTGAATGAGACACAGTGTAAAGCGCTTTGAGTACCAGCTCGGTAGAAGAGCAGAACATTTACCATTGTCGTAGATGGCTGTGCAACAGCAGTTGATATGTTATATTTCATGGCGCAAGTAATTCTCTGTAGCACACAGCATTTCTGTCTGTCTGAAGAACATTAAGATATGACAGAAACTAAGACAAATAGCAAGTGTGGCTTCACTATCTTGAGTCCACATACATCCCTGCCTCTTCTTGTCTCCCTGTTGGCCTCCCTGCTGGGTTCACATCAATTCCATCAATGAAGCCATCACAAAGGGAACATTACCGCAGTGTTTTCCTGTGAAAAAAGGCCTCGTAATTACAAATCAAACGAGACAAATACATCCCGGTTAATGAGCGTTAAACGGATGTTAATTATCCGATTGAATGGCTGTCACCATTAAACTGTGTCTGATGGAGGGGAGTGGGAGGAGGAGGGGAAGAGATGGGAGGAGAGAGGGTCAGGAAGAGGAAGGGTAGCCTGAAGAAAAAAAGAGAAGAAGAAGCCAGAGACTGAGCAGATTGAGAAGATCAGACATGTGCAGCTCGTGTGTTGGAAATGAGAAGCGAAGAAGGGGAACGGCGCGTGGGGAGAGGCAGCGGGGGAGGGAGGCTAAACTTCTCTCTTTCTGACATTAGCAATCGCTGCGATGCATCAGAGGGGAAATTAATCAACTGTTTTTGATTATTTATATATTTGGAAATGACAAAGTGTGCTGAGGAGAGAGAGCTGAGCCGAGGCAGGAGTCATACTGCGCTAATACGGTCACTGCCGGTCTAACAGGCAGCTCCAGTCATAACACATCCATCTGACAGGGATCAGAAAAGAAGTTCACACGCTTCACATTCAAAACAAGGACCAAGTCCACTCTGATTCATCAAGCAGCTCACATAACAAGGGAGGAATCTACATTTGGATTAGGAAGTACTCACAGAACAACTTTTCAGCGTGTGTTTCATGTTCAACGTTTGTGTGTGTGTGTGTGTGTGTTGAATGAAGGATGCAGACAAAGTGTGAGCCAAGCAGGGCTCAGACGAAAACAGTCCAAACTGTTCAACAACACACCCAACGGTGTGATTAACCTTTCGCTGCCTGTGAGCGGTGCTGCTCAGTCTTGCTAAATGAGTCTAAATGGGTTTTGTTCTTCATTGAGGTCAAACGAGTTTCAGGTTCTTGCTGTTGCTCCATCATGAGCCTATTTCTGATCACGCAGTCACATTCCTAAAACAAGACTAATCTGCAATCTCATATCATTAACCCTTTTTTTCAGGTCTCGGCCTTTTGATACACACTGAGTTTGTGTAACGCACCAAAAAAAACCCGAAAATGTTTAGTTGATGTAAATGAAACAAGCAAAAGAAAAAGCCCCTGTTGGTTCCTCTGCTGCTACCAAAGTGTTGCCATTTATTAATTCCTGTCAACGAATTAATGAATGCCTAAATAAAATATCATTAGCGGCATTACAGTCAGCAAGCTAGCAGTTCATGAAGGGTGACAGCTGGGCAGGAGTAATATGCACAGCTAAATGAAATATAAACTGCATTGATAGAGACCTTACAGCAACTGTAACATTTTATTAATTCAACTGATGTTATGCTAACATGCTGCATATTCCTCCATTAAATATAATCACACTATGACACTTCAATAGTGTTTTTCCACCACATGGTTCCATCTGAACTCAAATTGACTCTACTCAATTTGCTTTAGGTACCAGGTACTTCATTTTCCACTGTAAATATATAGCAGTAGCCTCTCATTGTAGCTTGTTGTCATAGCGACGGCATGTGGAGTGAAGGATATCAAAAGGATGCTGTTCTTGTTTCTTGGTATGTGACTGTTTATCACAGCAAGGAGACCCAGTTTATTTCAGAGGAGACTGAAGGCAGCAGTACGAAGGACTGAAAAAAGAATCAGGAGAGTTTAGGAAATAAATCAGGTCAGAGGTCAGAGGACAAGACAAATGATCTGATTACTGATCTCTCTGCTGTGTTTTGGCACTACATCCCCTTTTGTTATCACTTTAGCTCGTTTGGAACTTCATTTGAGGTGGTGCCGTAACAGTACCAGGTACTATTCATGACCAAAAGCCAAAGACATTGAGTCCAACAGTACCGTTTGGTTGAAATCTTACAAACCTAACAAGACATATTCATTTTATTTGGTGATATATTTTTTTCATTATTACAAGTTTGCACTGTTCACACCTGTAAATATCCGTGTCAAATGTTGTTACTGTTGTGTCACCTCCACTAACATATGACCTCAGCATAAGTTACGGGACCACACAGAGTAGTAGTGATCACTAACTACAGGTTACATCCTGTTTGCAGGTGTTTTTCTTACGGCACAATATAAAGACATCTGTAGCAAACTAATTAATGCGGGAAAAGGTTGTGGACAAACTAGGAAAATAAGATGTGTCCTCCATACAGCAGGAGGACTGTACTGGCTGTTGTACAAATGTTAAAGCCATCTCCCCCCTGGAATAAGGTAGGGTGCTTAGGGGTGTACAGGAGCTCTAGTTTTAGTTACATTTCATTTGTTTTTTACTTTTTACTTTCTGTTAGTTGTATGTATTATAAAGGGTTCGGTTTGGAATAATAAATGCCAAAGATTACATAGCAGAAACTCCCATTTCTATTCATTTGGTTTATTTTTTGAAGAAATCATCTGACTTTGACAAAGTGTCTCTCTGATGCCAACGTCATGAGCTGAGCTGACCTCCCAATATTTAAAATGACAACATCATTACAAGTCACGACGCACGCGTTCTATCCCATACATTCAAGCATCCACACAAGCTCTGCTCCCTTCAGCGCAGCTCTGAAACAGGGAGAAGTAAATGACAGCACCTTGTGTGCACATCAGTTTAACTCAACAAGAAGTCGGGGCAGAAAATCATTTGAAGAAGTCCCGCAGTCCCTTCAGACAGAGGCTGCCAGCTTCTCAGTGATCTGCTATCATGTTGCCTGTCTCTTTACTGTCAGCACTAATAGCTCTTAGACACTGGACTGGGACATGGGTGGCTACTGCAGGCCAAGGGTGGCACACACTCAATCAATAATTTAGCCAGCAGCTCTCGGCCTTTGGTGTGCGTGTCTGTTTTCAGACCTGAATTAAGCATTCATATGAGCTGCACATAAGAGGATTTGTTTGTGAGTGTGTCTTTGTATAGCCATGCATGCATGTGCATGAGTGTGTGTGTGTCAGCAAAGTTGCTTTGTGCGCTGATGTGTAGCCCTCTGCACCTGCTGTGGAGATAGGACTTCGGCCAATCAAAACAAAGATTGGAGGGAAGTTTGAGTGACACAACAGTGCCGTGTCTGGCTGAGATATGATTCATTCTGTTATCTCTCTCTCCCTCACACACACACACACACACACACACACACACACACTCAGTCATGATGGCTTAACTGCATTAAAATGTTTAATAAAAACATCTCCTCTCATCCTCTCTCCTCTTTCCTTTCACCTTTTCCTACACTACTCATGTCTCCTCTCTATATTCCTTCTCTCTTCTCCTCACCTCCTTTCCTCCTTTCTTCTCTCCTCTTTACCCCATTTCTTTTCCTCTCCTCTCCTCTTTACCTTTCCTATTTTATCTCCTCTCAAATGTATTTCCCTCACAGTTCATCTGCTTTCTTTTCTCCTCTTTGCTTCTTTTCATTCCCTCTCTTCTCTTTTCCTCTATACCTATCTCCCTCTCTCCTTTTCCTTTCCTTCTCTCCTCTCTTACTCTCGAGATCATCTTTTGCTCTTCTCCTCCGTTTCCTACTTTAATCCTTCTTCTTTTGGTCCTCTCCTCTTTCACTCCACTTTTCATCTTTCCTGTCTCCTATTTCCTATCCTCCTCGCTCAGCCGGCCAATCAAAGTCCTCTGTCCTGTGTAAATCCAGCGAGAACCACGCAGACACACACAAAAAGCCTAATTAGTCTTGGCACAGCAACAACAAATCCCTCAGCAATGACACTCACACACTCTAACAAACAGCTGCACACTGTTTACACATTTAATGAGACCCACACAAATGTGGATACACACTTTTGCACATGAACACACACATTCCCAATGCCTCCATTCCCAATGCACGGTATGTGGTGCAGCAGCTGTGATAGCTGTTGTGTTGTGCTTTTGTAAAGTTTTGTTCAGCCCCGTCATTGTGGGTAATGTTATGTGTGTTAGTGTTTGTACTGTGCGAACATTATGGGTTTGATTAGCTTGAAAGGAAACCGTCCAGTGTTGTAGTGAAGCTCAGTTTCAGTTAGCCACTCGTCAGGCCCTGCTACCTGTACCTACCTGCTGTATTTCTGGTTGTAGTATGTAGTTTTAAGTATTAAAGAATAATTTCACTACATTACAATTTGATATTTCTGTAGTGCTACCCATTGTTTCAGCAATTTGCATAAAGCTACAACAGAAACACAATAGATGTAGTAGTCACACCCCCCCACCCCCCATAAACTGCCATCATCCAACCTCCAGATAAACTCTAAGCGTAATTCTCACTCAAATATGAGTCTAAATCACACAGTTTGCACATCTCTGAATACAAATTGCATAATTTAGCACACTGTGTTCACCTAGAAACACTGGCCCATAAAATGCAACACCCTGATTAGCAAATAGTGTTACTCATGTTGCACTTGTGCAAACTATAATGGAAGAACACTTCAGTCGTGTCACAGTATAAAACAAGATGCATGAGGTTACACCCACACAGACATGAATGCCAGCGATGGAGCCACCATGCTAGGTGGGTTTTGCCACACTGCTGGGCAGGGGAGAGCATTACGGCCAGTGTGGATGAGGTCCTCGGCCCCTGCCAGGTCTTACATTCGAGTCTCATGTTAGCACTAGCTCACAGTTAGTTTTTTGAAGGTTGAAACGTGAAACTTGAACAGATGTGTCAGTCCTATCTAAAAGAGAGGGAGCCTCTCAGTGAATTAAATAATAAATAATAAATAATAAATGAAGGTTTAAATAAATGGATGTAGTTAGCTAGGCTTTTTTCAGTTGTTGCTCCAGTTGGTGGTACGTCATTCCTTTCATGTTTACATGGTAGAATGACAATAAAGCATCCTTAATCCTTGAAACAGCCATTAATGGGTCATACCCCAGACCTATCTGAATCACTTAACATCTCTAAGCAGGATCCAGGCAGTGATGAAGAAGTCTGGAACCAGTCTAATACTGTAGTTATCACAGTAATAGGAAGCGAGCATGTGTAGTTAAAGCATCAGTGACTGATGATGGACTAATGTAATACCGTACTGCTGGACTTTGGTTTAAAAGTGCGGCTGTAGCACAGACAGCAATTACATTTTCACATTTATTGTCAGGCAAATAAATATTTATTTAAAAGGTGCTGTTTTTATCTTGGTGTGAGATACAGTACAACATTAGTCTCATGTATACTGGTGGAACATAACTAAGTGCATGTATTGCACTTACAGGGAGTACAGTTTTGAGGTACTTGTACTTACTTCACCTTTTCCATTTGATTACAATATAACATTAAAATAAAAACAACATATTTATTTTGAACAGAAATAGATGTTTAAAACAGTGTTTGGCAGTTTTGGGGGTTTGGTAAAACAGGTCTAATTGCCTGTATTTATCTTTTTAGCATTGTTGTCATTTTCCCAGAGCAATCAAACTTTGTAGAAATAATGATAAGTCATGAGAAACAACCATGACCAAAACTATTAAATTAAAGTCCACACTGCAATACTCTGAAACTTGCTTTAAGAGTAATAGTTATTACCTTTCTCTGGGTTCAAATTAAGTTGATATGAATCTCTGGTGGAATGGCATTAGAGGATTCAAATGGGAGTATGTGTGAGCAGTGTGTCACACTGTGCAAAACAAAATGTGTGTGTGTGTGATCGCGTGTGCACTCACACCGGGCAGCTTCCACTGCCCCGAGGCGCTAAGTGTGGGTGTGTTACTGGAGCCTCGGTGTCATTATCCTCCAAACAGTAACAATGTTGTTGATCAGCAGTTGTTTACAAACCGCCAGGAGGACGGAACTAATTTGATCACTCCGTATTCCCCCGTCTCTCCCTCTCTGGAGACTGTTTCAATTTGAGCTTCTTGTATGTTCCTTGATAGTTGGCCGCCACAAGTTGATTCTGACAGCAATTATGAATATCGTGTTCCACTCAAGTGGCCGTGAGCCGGGGAGTAATGAAGTTCTCACCAAATCATCTGTTCCCCAAATCACTTAACTGCATCTTCATTAGGAACCAGGAAATCATGGTGATACTGAGCTGAAAGACGGAGCAGCTACACAGTGGTGTCGCTCCACACCACAGAATTAGATTCATAGGCTTCATTTCAGCTTATATTGAAAAGATTGATTAGGAATTATAAATACAATGGTCTTTAACTGGTGTTTCATGATGGTTTGCAGGAAAGTCTTTTCACCTGCATATTTTAAGTGAAATCTCTCTTCTTTTTATACTTGTAAAAATGTATTGACAGTGGACATTTTCTATCAAATTGTCCCACTAGGCCATTTTAGTGCTAAAACATTTGACTAGTTCGAACAGAACAAACCCCTAAACTAGCATTTTATTCTCAAGTGTTTTTTGATGTCTATTACAGATCATCTCTTGCTCTTGAAATCATAGTAACACAAACCACTTTAACTGGAAATTACATTGTTTGGTACCAAAATGTGAAAGTGTTTTACATTTTCGGGTTTTGTAAAAAACCGTCCTTGAATTGCCGAATCAAAGTTCGCACTTGAAATGATGTATTGTCAAGTCTCAGGGACCCAATCCCTGCTCAGGATCGATCCAAACCCTGCCCACCACAACCTCGGTCGGAAACTTGCAGTCCAACTTTGTTTTTCCTGGCTACAGCAGACTCACTCTGAAAACCGAAAAACATTAACAGCAGAGTGCAGAGCAAAGACACTCCCCACTTGTTGGACATATGGATGAACCCAGAAGTCTCTCTTCTTCCTCCATCCTCTCAGGATCTGAAAAACTGTGGATTTATTTGTGTGTGTGTGTGTGTTTGTGACCCAAACCTGTGCATCAAACTTTGAAGACATAAGTGTTACAAACACAAAGAGATGGTATTTTTAAACTCATCACTGTGATCTACACAGCTTTGAAAATGTTCAGGCACGTTTGGGGGACTTCAGGGACCTATTTTAGGGCCCAAAAGGAACATAATATAGGTACTTTAGAAGATTAGATGCATGTAGTAAAAAATAAGTTATTACAACATTTGCAGCTTATTTAAAAGAAATCCAGGGTACAGGGTCATGTACAACATGACTTATACAGAAACCCATTAAACCCATCTACCAGAGTGGAGATTCAACTGTTTTTAAGTGTCTGGACCTTGGGGAGCTGTTAGAGATGGCCATGCACAGTTCTGTGTTTGGAGTTTCAAGAACCCAAGCACGTGTGTGTGTGTGTGTGTGTGTGTGTGTGTGTGTGTGTGTGTGTGTGTGTGTGTGTGTGCGTGTGCATCTCCACCTCTGCATACATGCATCATATGTTTGAAGGGGAATATACCAAAAATGATGAGGAGTAACAGTGGAGTGGAGGCAAGTGCTGCCAGGTTGGAGAAAGGGCAACGCTCCCAGATCTTTGGTGTGTGTGTGTGTGTGTGTATTATATTAAATCCCCCTTGTCACCTGCTGCCGTCTTCCTCTGATATTTCTCTACGGTGCCGCACATAGCGATCACATTATAAGGTGGAGGGTGACACCTTACTGTCTTCTGACGTCCCTCATTTGACTTTGTTTCTTAACCACTGCCTCTGTCTTTTTTCTCCTTCACTTAATGCCATGTTGCTTCAAACGTGTTCCTCTGTTCTCCATTACCCACCCTCACATTTGTGTTTAAATATAAGGTACCAGAGTAGATATTTTTATCTACTAGTTCTATTTTACTATTGTTCCATCGTCAGCTCTCACACTCACACTGCTACTTCTACCTTCATTAAAAAAATAATTTCTTGAGAGTAATCTGATTCTAATCCTATAAGAAATAGGATTTCTGGTGCGCTGTTCAATCTGACTGACATGGCAATTTTCAAAATGCCATTTTTTGCCATCATGTTATCTTTGGAAAGGAATCAAACAAATCTGAAGGTTGTTTTAATCTACGACTATCTACTGCAGATTGATCCAAGTAGTTCACTTCAAATCAGCCTTTCAACATTTTAATTCAATAGTTGAATGTTATTCTAAAAACATTTATTTTATATTTTAAAGCAAGGTAACCATCTGCTCATCAACATACATTTTTTTATATCTTCATGGTGTGCACACATTTCAGAATGACACAGGGATTGGTCAGTCAAAACAAACCCGTGTTGTGCTGCCACATATTACACATATCAGTCAGGGTTTTATTCAGTCAGTCTAAAATGGCCACTTCACAGATTTTCAACTTGCTTCCTATTGTTGTCATTTGTGGAGAGTATGCAAACATGAATGGGATTAAACTTCCCTCTGCCTAGCTTATTGAATTATCTATCTGCTGCAACCTCTGCAGATGATGTTATAATGGGGAGTTTATCTGTTCAGATTATGCCAGAGGAGTCCTGTAGGAGCAGGTCAACCGAGACTCGAAGTAATAGTAGTACGAGCAACTAGATGACATCATGAAATATTCCTCCAGATGATGTCATCTGTTAGAATCATCATGCATGAATGCCCCCATGTATTTGTCTGATATTTCTCACTTAGTCTAAACAGGGATTATTATGTATATTATTACATATTATTTTGTAAGATAATGTGTCCATGAGAATTTAGCAACATTTCCATTAAAAATGTGGTGATAGTTGTTTGTTCATCTATCCAGGCTGGATGTAAAACTATTTATCTCTGAACTCTATCTCTGTTTATTGCTGAGTTAGTCTTAAATAGTTTATGTAGCAGAAGATATGTAAGATTTGAAACCACATTTTGAAATTCTAGCACACTCAGCATGTTTAATTTATTTTTTTGGATGAAATGGTGCAGAATAAAAATCATGGTGTGAATATTTACAAACTCCATGCAAACTTCAAACAGCTTCGGTACGGAAATGATGTATGAAATTAGCATCATTTCTGATGGTGTTAACGTCCTTAACCTCCTGTTCATGTACTGTTGTTTGGTTGTGTAAAGCTCCTTAAGTGCAGGGCTTAATGTAATTGTTTTACTGTACATGTAATAGCTGCAAAGTGTATGAATTTCTATGCCAGCAGTTGGATTCTGTTATTTCCTACACACTCATAAGTAACACGAAAGCATCAGGGGCGTAGTGCAGAAGTAGGAGGACAGGCTGCGGCCCATTGACTAAGAAGAGGAGCGAGCTAACCCACATGTGTACTCACCAACTCCTCTGTGTGTGTGTGTGTGTGTGTGTGTGTGTGTGTGTCAGGCTTGGGTGAACTGGCTGAGCTGAGTAGATGTGACCAGCCTAAGTGTGTGTGTCTCATATCGGTGTGTCCTCGATCGCTCTCACTGTATGGGGCACTTTAGTCCATTCTGCACTGGCACCAGGAGGCACGCATGCACACACATATACAGTACACATCTGCGCACATGTATACACAACTACACACACGCACACAGTCAGTGTTTTGATGTAAACTCAAGTGGACGAGGGGTTCAGTCAACTGCTCCACTAGAGTCTTCCCCTCGCCTCCCCCCGGCCCTCCTCTTTTTTTCCCTTCGTCTTCCTTTGCCTTCCCTCCCTGTGACATTTTTAACGGCACGTCACGCAAGCCTGAGCTCACGCACAGGCACACACACACACACACACACACACACACACACACACACACACACACGTGCACACATCCTGCATCATGTCGTGCTCTCAGCCAAAGTTGTGCACCTTTGTCAGGGGAGAACCACTTAAACACGCTCATGTACACACACATATTTGCTCACATTCATGTCTGACACACACACACACACACACACACTGACTCTCACACGCACAAAGACTTCACCACTTAAGCTGTCTTCCTTTTTACCATCTCGTGCCCTTCCCCTTCCTCTCTGTGCCTTGTCTGGTCTTGTGTGTGCGTGACTGTGGCTGGCTTTGGCGAGGGTGAATTAGCACAGCGACCCAGTTTGGTGCCAGAAGAGACAAGACGTCAGCAGAGGATATATCGTGGAGTGGTTTTCTTTTCTCTTCTTTTTTTTCAGATCCACTTTGCGCTCTGGCTGCGGTGATGTAATAGTGATTGAAATAAGGGGTAAAACATCACCTCTAGCTGAGGACAATCATAAAACGAATGAATTCTATTTTCAGATGCTTTTATGCTTTATTTTTCTTATTTTTATCTCCATAACCTCCCATAAGCTACGTTGGTTTGTTACGTTCAGCCTTCAAACGTAGAGAAAATCTGTTTCATAAACATGATGTGACTACAGATGTGTGTGTGTGTGTGTGTGTTCAGGTAGAGGGAGTAAAAGGAGGAGCACGGGATGCAAGCAAACCAGTGTTCCATGTCTTGTTCGGCTAGTTTAGCTGACAAACTGTTCTTAGCGTTTAATTATCCGTCGCTCTGTGATTAATAGGTTTTAATTACCGTAACCCATGGCAACCTTAAATATGCACAGCTCTCTGAATGAGGCCAGTCCATCAAATAACTGTGAAAAAACTCAAGAAAGACAACAACAATCAGAATGTGGTTTAAAATAAATAGAAACGCAAGAAGGTCAAAAAACTTTGCATCTGAAATGTCTCACTTATTATTCATCATATACTGCAGAATGAGAGATGGGACTCAAGCTCAGCACAGCTATTTTCTCACTATTTACCTACTTGAGAAAAGCTTTTGACCAGACCTTGAACTTCTTCACTTCATTTATTATTATGTTTTCTTTTTATATGAACCACAGCCAGAGCTTCAAACAGACTTTTTGATTCGCTAGAAAGGTTAGAACCTTTACAAATTCATGTGTTGCTTCAGAGGCTTTTCACATTCTGCTGCTGCCGACGCTCTGAGCTCACAGGAAACTTTCACATAGCTAAATAAACGAGCATCTTTGATTGTATGATCACTTTTCTATTCAGCAAAGAGGATGGGAGAGATAATAATTCACCAACAGATTCAAAATGTGCTAATATTTTCCAGGATTTCTTAAACAGAATTAAGCAACTGTCACACCGCTGCTTTTACACATCGGGTCCATTTCTTCTGTCCGTCCCAGAGCCTTCCCTGTAGTAAAATATTCTCATAAAGGGGATTTTTATTTACATTTCCACAGCAGAGGCACAGCCCCAGACAGATGATTAGTATGCTAAAAGTTCAATTCAGTTGTTTTTCACTGTACATGAGCAGTGATTTTTAAAATAAAATCAATTTAAACACTTCAGAGGAAAATGTATTTTTAATTATCTTAGATCATTAGTTCATTTAATTGACTAATTACTAGTTGATGAAGGTAAAGGAATTCATTTGAGGTTAGTTAGTAACAACACAAACAACTACAGCTCCTCAAAAAGCAAACCAGAAAGTGTCCACAAAACGGTGATCAAACCACAAACTAGTGTGTTTCATAATCCACTTTACGGGGTTTAGTGCTGACCCGCAGCTCTGCTCAGGTTCACCTCCCTCTGATGAAGCTCACTCACCTCCAGCTCTCTCTGGAGAGCTTTCAGTTTGTGTTGTCCTCTTCCCTTTATCCAGATGTCCTGTTTCTCATCATTTAGTTCTCTTATTTGCTGTATAGAAACCAATCTGCTGATGTCTCTGCTACATGAAGGACTGTGTGTGTGTGTATTCAGTGAGGTTTAAGGACTCAGCGTTTGCACAAACGGTACCAAACAGGTTAGCTAGGAAAATGAACGCCTCAGTTAACTCACCCACGCAGGAGTCTCTGTGCTCCTCGAACCCAGCGGAGCACACGCACCTCCCGATGGGTACCAGCCACTCTCCCTCAGCGCTGCAGTACATTTTGGGTGTGTCCCTCTCCTCTGCGTGATCCACACACTGGCCCCTGACCTCCACCAGGGAAGACGAGTCAGCCCCAGTCACCACATCAGTGAAAACCGCCAGTTTACGGCTCACACCCACGCAGCGCTTGTAGTACACACGCACTGAAGTGAGGGCGATGCACGCACCGATATCCTGAAAGGCCAGGTAGAAGCCTCGCTTGGTTAGAGGACCCACACCTCGCACCTGTGGGGAGACACAGCAGAAATGTAAAGAGTTAAGAGGGATTTAACAGTACAGGACAGATGACGTGACTTTTATTTAAATAAATAAATGAAAAGAAAAGTACTCTGGACACTTGAGCCTCAAGCAGAGGGGCGGCCGACAGGGGTCTGGCAAGCTCCCCTTTCTGTGTCTTTACCGCCAGAGTTTTCTTTCCTTTTCACATTTGTTCTTAAAAATCCCCCAATGGGAGTGATTTCACCAGATGTGAAATCTGAATCGATTCGTTTTTTCTGGCCCCTTTAAAGTCTTTACATGATGGAGCAGCTAAAAACTCCAAACACTTGAGAGTTTGTGTTGTTTAAATTCACTTTATAAAGTGACACTATTGAACAGTACTGATGTTACAGAGACTTTACAAACTTTCAGTACATAATTAATATACCTTCAGTGCCGTACACTGGATATATGGACATACTGAATTGCATATTTATGAAACCTCTGTGCTTTTATCAGACTTACTAGACAACTTACTCGAATCTGAAAAGTTCTCCCTCTTCTTTCGTATTAAAACTCAAAGTGTGGTTGCTGCAGTTGTTTTTGAACAAAACAGAACAGTGTGAATGCGACCGTAATTTAATCTCTGGACTGGTGTTTGGTGTTGCTCTTTGGCAGCAGTCATTAATCAACTGCTCCGCTTCCAACAGCAACCCAGGAACATTTTTATATGCTTGTTTTTCATATCATATCGCAATAGACTATCTATTTAACATCCAGGAATTGATTGAAAACATTTGTTGTTCGAAGGTTTTGACTGGAGGTATTATGAAAAATAAAGACCAGCTTTTTTTGGAGACATAAAAACATCAAACACACAGATGAGCCACGACATTAAATCTCCATATGGTTTTTATGTTGTGGTGTTACCTCACTTGTAAGTCGCTTTGGACAGAAACGTCTGCCAAATGACAACATGTAAATGTTTTTAATTTGATGATGATGATTGCCTGCAAACCATTTCTTATTAATGAAGTAAGTAAATAAAGAGGGGAGATGATCAGCATGTGCCATGTAGGTGCAACGTCCCTGGTTCAAGTCCAGCTGGATACATTTGCTGCATGTCATACCCTATTTTCTCTTTTGCCATGTTGCCTATACACCTCCTTATTACTACTATCTAATCAAGGTAAAATGCCCAGAAATGAATAACAGAAAAGAAAGGTAATTTATCCCCATGAGCAAAATTAAAATTTCCATGAAATGTTGTCATAAGAAATGCTACTGCTGTGGCTACGGTAGCTCTAATGAGTCAGTATTTTACATTAACACCTGTCTTTTTCTTATGAGATTGCAGCAAAAAGGAAAGAGATGTTAAGGTTTCCTCACATTTCACAGGCTGGAGTCTGTATTTTTCTTATACAGGGCACCGACGTACCTAAAGCACAGATGTACAGTATCTGTTCATGCTGAAGTACCACTTCTGTGGCTCAATTAGCAGCTTATTTACCCACTGATTTAAAGGACTGAATAGATTTTTCACTGTCAGACTGACTCACCAGCCTCCTGATGTATCAACACACTGTGCTAATTAGACATCTAATTATGAGTTTTTACAACCTTCCCACGCTATTATTATTTTGTGTATACTATTTTGTGTAAACTTCAGAAATTAAGCATATGTTGTGTAATCAGAACCAACAGCTGTCATTTAATGTCCCTTTAAGGCATTTTTTTCTCAGCATTGTTTTTCACATTTTTTACACTATTAGTTTTTTCTTTTTTTGTTTTGTGTTTTTGATCTTACAAGTGCCAAGTAGAAAAATCCAGTTTAATTTGAGTTTCATATCAATTGATTTACACAATACTGATATAGGATTTCAAAGTAAAGGCACAACACAGGTGAAAATCTGATCTGACAAAAAAACAGAATGAAATGTCTAGAAGTGTCTTTCATCTGTCAACTGTGGGGAGTATAACATATGCACAGTCCAGAGGATTCACAAGACATACAGAATATGCAAGATATGGTTAATATCAACCTGTAAAAGATATATGAAATTGTGAAAGTCACATTTTCAAGTTATATAGCAGGTATGGAAACATGCTACATGAAGCGAAAAGCTATATTAAATAACTTAAGTTAATTCTCTAACAACCAAAAATGCAGGTTTACATCAGAAATCAGAAAAGCAGAACAAACTCAGGGTGTAAAGGATGCTGTAGATGTGCGGCAATGGCATTGTTGGCATTGACACCTGCAGCTGAGACGTACAGGTAAAAGGTTTGTTGTGGTGACGTTTATAGCATTGACTGAAACAAACCCCCCCACCCTTCTCCTATTCAAGCTTTTGTTTGTGTTATATAACTCAGGAATAACCTATTAGAAATAGGACCACACGCCATAAGTGACACATTGTCTTTGTAACAGTGCCAGGTATCAGTAGAAGTGTAGTTCCAGTTTTAAATCTAAAGCCATTATCCTTATCAAAGTGTTTCCTTTAGTACAGAGCTGAGCTCTGGTGTTTGTCTTCTGTTGCAGATCTACAGACATGAGTGACAAGACTGGACTGGAAGTGACTGGAAGAGACTCTCCAGGGCTGTGAATGTTTCCAACCTGCCTGGAACTCCTGTGGAGCTGTATGTGCCAAGAATTGATATTAACTTACTCTCCAAACTGTGACATAGCTCTAAACAGGCTGCACCACCTGACATTTACTTGCTGTACCAGTCACTGTACCCGCTGTGTTGGTTGGTGTTGTCGCTCATACCTCAGTGTTGAGTTTAAGTCTGCGGACGCCCAGGTCCACCCCTGTGAAGCTCTCGTCAGCAGCGATGGTGTCAATCTTAATGAACAGGTTCTCTCGTATGGCCGAGCCCACCGCTCTGTCCGACTCGTAGTAGTACAGGTTGAAGGTTTCCTGTGGAACAAGCAGGGCTAGTATGAGTTTGTATCAAAGTCATCTAGGAATAGAAAAGCTAAGTGATAGCTACCTGGCTGAAACTGTATTGTTGGAAGTAAAGCAAAAGCTCATTGTCTTCAATTCCCATTGACCAGCTTCACCAAAAATAAGATAATAAGAGATCAAAACCAATGATTTATTTAGGAATGTATTCTTCGTCTTGTAATTATTGTTCCTTCCTCTCAAAACCTGATGCCTCCATTACCCACAATGCAACTCAACCCCAAGACTTAGCTACAGGCATAAAGCAAAGATAAGGAGTTGTCCACAGCACTGTGATATGCCACATAAACTCAACACCCTTATAATTTGTGAATATGTAGTCTTCAGCCGTCCATTAGACTTCATACAGCTCCCTCTGGACACATGCACAACTTGCATCACATATAGCAGTACTCGCCAACGCCTGGAAACACATGTTGAACACAATCTATCTCCAAACATGTAAATTTAACCTTTGGCTATTCCATGTGACAGTTTGCACATTTCAAAAATGTTGTTGATATCCAACCAGTTTGAATATTTGAAGGCATTTATGGTGCCTCAAAGCCGATACATGCTTCCTACAGGAGATCCCGGACATTTTGTAATTATTTGTGCCAATTTTTCAAACTCTTGCCAATGAGGACAGCGTGCACCGTGGAAGAGCTCAAACATGACCTTAAGTGCTCATACTAAAGCACTTATAGCCACTATGCAAAAATAACCTAACTACGGTACATTGCTTAATTTAATTACTGAGTCTGGTTCAAATTAAACATAATTTTGATTTGAATTTTTTCAGTATTGAAACTTAAAATCCCAAGAATGATCTCCCTGTGTGTAGCAGTTACTAGTGGTCCAATTAGGGCTCCATTATGTGTAAAAAGATATTGAACGTGCAATAAAGGACATTTTTAGTTAAAAGGTAACGTCAGTACCCTAATAATAATATATAGAATATTTCCACTCTTTTGTGTGCAGCAGTTTATAGTAGTTTAGCGGACTCTACATGTCTCATAGCAAATCCAGGGATTGCATCTACTGTACGTTATGGGTCAATGTTTCCTGCAAGTGCTGACATTGTAGTTTATACACCTGACATGTGCATGGACACTATTACTGTTAGAAAAATAACTAAAATAAAAAATCTTTCTTTGTCTATCAGTTACACTCAAACTCAACTGCTTATTTTCCATTTTCTTGTCATTTACATGTCGACATTGCCACAGTCCTAGAAAGATTCATCAGGTCTATGCTGTTACACTCTCGCAGGGAGAACTTCACCTTAATGTAGCTCCTCCTGGCTCCCTCTCGGGTCATCCAGTAACACTTCAGACATTCAAATCAACTCACAACTCAGTGTCCGAGCTGCTACAGGTTCTCAGTGTCCCCGGTTTTTGGATGGTGCTAACTATGTAGTTTTTCTACATTGTACCGCGTGTAGTGTATACTGGAAGTTCTGTGAGAGCCAGAGTTACTGTATTTACCAGACACAAACACATTATATGGCTAAATTCCTTCGCTCATGCTCTCCCTTCCCCAGCCTCTCGTTTCTGTCTGAGTGTTACCTTGCAGGTGCCCAGTACTCCAGGCATGCTGTTACAGTCTCGCAGAGTGAACTTGACCTCAATGTAGATCCTCCTGGCTCCCTCTCGGGGGATCCAGCCTGTCCTGAGCCAGTTGTTCTGACTGGGGCTCATCACATTACAGACCTGATTCAGAGTAAGTGTTAGAATCAGCAACTGTAGCAGCAGCAAGGTCAATAAAGCAAACATTATAATTATTAAAGATGTGCTCTGTGGGGCTAGTTATTTCTTCAAAATCCTTTGGTTGGCTGCTTAATTGAAATTGTGATAATACAATTATATTTGTGTTATCCGTGATAGAAGAATGCTGAGACATTTGTTTTATATATTATAAATACATAATAGTAAATGACGAAAACAAGAAAATAAATAAAAGCATAAACAAAAACATGTAGTTACACACCTGGTATGTGTGGATGGGACTGAAGTACTCGTCCATCTCATTAATTGCATCCCACTGTGCATAGAAAGAGAGAGAGGGAGTCAGTCACATGTTCATACAGTAAACAGGAGATCACTGAGCTGCTAGCTATATTAACCAGATCATCTGTGCCTGTGTGTCTCCCTAAACCTCATTAGAAGATTATTAGCTTTGACTTCAAATGAAACATTTAAGGCTAGTATCACACAGGTGGCATCATCTTAGTGTGGCAGCTGTATGATGTGGTATAATTGGATATCTCAGAATACAAACAGTATGGTTTTCCAGACAACTGGTGGTGATTTCAAACCTCGTCATCTACAGTGTGTGGCTTTACATCGGTGTTAAACATGCTGATGTGTTCCACTCCATCGTCCTGGCGAGCAACGGTTACCACATGCAATCATGTGTTCTACATTTCAGCACGTTCACTTAATGCAATTCCGACGGGACACATTTCCCTTTAATGAGATTCTCCTCATGTATGCGATTAGATTTGCATTGTTTACTGAATGCCGCAGGCGGCCAATAATAGAATTACGAGGAGGACGACAGTAAGTGAAACGTGTTGGTATTTCTAAACGTGTTAATGCGATTTACACCTCCTTGGAACTACCACTGTACATCCAGCACTGGAGGAAACTCAATCACAGGAAACAGACTGTTCTGCTGCTGCTCTGTGCACGTTGTGAGGAGAAATAAGCTGCACTTCCAAACACCTCTGTCTATGGGTGCCCACAAAATTGCCAGATGTAATAGTATACACAGGAAGATTAAACTCAAAACCCACATTTATTTGAATGCATCACTTGGCACAGTATGCACACAAGGACACTTTTGTTGTGTTCAACAAAATAATCTCTCTCTCAGGTACAGACTCCTGATCCACTCAATGTACCAGTGATTTCATTTCTTTTGTCCAATATTCACAGATGGCACCAATGTAAACAAATGGAAACCTACAGTATGTATCTGACACATTAAAGTAATGACTGTATCCTACTTAATGTAATCTGACACACCTCAGCAAATGACAAAAGTCACAATCTGTCAAGTCGTGAACATTTTGCCCACTAAACATACAACATCATGGTGGAAAAAGTAAGTGAAACACTGAAACACGTAATGTCACTAAAAACCAACTGGAGTGAGGTGTTAACAAACCTGCAGTCTAATCAATGAAATGTGAAATAAAAATGGAGGTGTGGTTTAAAGCCATCTTGACCTATAAATGTGTCAATGTACTATTCACAAGCAACAGATGTGAATGATGCCTTACAAAAAAGAGATTGCAATAGATGTTTTATCAGCTTCGAAATATTGCATTTGGAGATATTTGTGAATTTTATGAAGATCAAATCTCATTTCATGACCAATTGGTGCAGAAAATTAAGAAATTGCAACAAGTTCACTTACTTTTTCTCACTCTTTTAGTAGCTAAGGGAAACACATCTCGAGTTTGACACCAGAACTACAGAAACACTCAGTTTCACTTGTTCACTTGCAGCTGTACAGCAGTGTAAACAGTCTTTGACCAGTAACCAGTAAAGGCAACAAACTTAACAATTGATATATATACTGTACATTGAACAATATAATATAGTCAATATAATAATAATCTTACAGTTTGTTTTTTTCACTTTTCCTATCCGCCAGAATATCCGATCTTGTAAAGCAACATTGAGTTTGGTTGATTCCAGTGATATAAAATAATGTTATTGAGAGGGTTAGAGAGAGACTGGTCTGGTTAAAAAGAGGAAAATGAACTGTACCCAGTTACACACAATGGGTTATTATACTTTAAACAAAAGCACAACCTTTCTATGATCTTCCTTAACTGAGAGCTTTTATTGTCCAAACTTAATCACACACTGAAGTGGAAGTTACACTCAGGTCTGCAATTTCACAGTGCAGCACAGTACATGTTTACCATGTGACTGACTTTCCTTTAGCAAAGCACTTCACTGAATCAAAAAATATGTTGTTCTACAACACAACCATGCTATCATTACGTTTGCTTCAAATACTGAATCACGTATGTAGTTCAGTTGTGTATGAATGTAATTTCTGGGAGACAGGGTAGAATTGTAACAGTGAGCTCTGACTAAAAATATGAAGCTGCTGAACGATTTGTACATTTGTTATTGACAACAACTTGTGCATCTAAGATCAAAAAAACATACTAAGAATGAAAGCAACCTGCAACATGAACAGGCTGAGATGGAACTAACACATTTGGATTAAGGAAAAAAAAAAGGATTGTGTTTTTACAAGTTCTTTAAAATAGACAAATCAGCTCAGGACATCTTTAATGTGAACTAGTAAAGGATTTGTCATGAAAAGAGCCCCAATACGGGATCCTTTTTGTAAAAGAACACTGGATCTTGTCCATTTATCACAGTTTTGGTTGAAATATTTATGGTAATAATGGCTGCACTCCCGTTATTACAGTACACTATTGATTGTTAGTGTCATTAATATATAGCGTTAATGGTTTTCTTTATTCATCTGAAGGCTAAAGAGTGAGCGAATTGTTACATTAAATGTGTAGTAATATCGCGGTGTCTTGGCAACTGTGTTTCTGTGAAAATGGAAACAAAAATATGCTTGGAAAGGACTTTGATGTTCCCCTCAGGAGTAATTAACAACAATGGTGATTTCTCCACTTTTTTTTGTCATCAATCATTCTGACATTACATTATCAGACCGTACAGCTAATAGTAGTACTGTGCCTAGGTGCATCCTTGTGGAGCTGCTAGCATGGCAGATTTTAATAGTAGGAGGCTCCTTGACTAATAACCTGTGGTTATTAGTGCTGTTTCTTTAGTTTCTACAGGGGAAACAGTAAGTCAAATGTTGTTATGATGAATAGTCATGAGGTGCTAACATATGAGAATGTATCAAACTCTGCACTTTCTACTTACAGTTTTTGTTGTCAGTGCAAATCCAGTTGCACTGTTAAATGGTACATTTGAGGTGAGTGGAAAAAAAAAACACACATCATTCTTTGGAGCACCTGCATTAGAAGCAGCCTTACCCGCCACAGCTCAGTCATACAGGAAATAAGGATGTTTCATAAACAGGTTTATTCATGGTAACAGCGAGGCTCAATTGCAGGGTGTCAAAAGTTCATGCCAAGAGCTCAGCTTAACCCATATAGCAAGGCAATGGGATTTTTGGAGAGCGGCTTTATTCCTCCTCTACTTCTGTTCAAGCTAGGCATTTGCAGGTGCAAGAAGAGATCATTCAGTGGATTAAAATAATGCTGCAGGATATCATTTATTGAAAGTGGGTTTCTGCATGCATGTTTCTATGCACATGTTTAATTTGCACAAAAAAAGTGGAAAAATCTAAAAACTGAAAAGCTTTTAAAGGTAGAAAACTAACGTATTAATTCAAAAGTAACATGCAAATGAAATAGACTTAATAAATTGTGTTGTGCATGATACATAACAGAATGTTTCCATCCTAATGAATTCCTCAGTGTGAGTACTAAATCACCCATGTGCCTCTTTGAGAAAGTGAATTTAATTGTGTTTTTGATGAAGTGAGAGGAGAGGTGCCCCTTACAGCTAAGGGCAGCTTTGTTTGTTAATATAGAACAGAAAGACACAATGGAACTGGATTTAAACACACAACACACACACACACACACACTCATGAAAAAGAGAGATCTCAAAACACAAACGGAACAAGTGAGCCTCTCACTGCCAGACTGCTTCCTTTCTTCTGCCAAGACAAAGGCAATTCTCCCAATCTCCCTCTTCAGATGAGCTGCAGTGAGGATTACAGGTGAAGGTGCTGCAGGCATTTGGAAATTGGTATTGACCAGAGCCAAAAGTGATGCTCCCTTGAATCATGGTCATGAGAAATGTCGACCTTCAACAGTGATTGTTTTGCAGGTGTCATGAACAAGCTCATCTTAATGCATGAACAAATGACAACATGCACGTGTGTTTAGAGCACTGATCCTGCTCGACTTGGTGAGTGGGGGGGGGTTCATTGAAAGGTGTCACGCGCCCAGCTCGAGCTCTGCCTCGGATACGGCAACTGGGTTTTCCACGGACGCCCTCCAACCCCAACCCCCAATTACTTACTCTAACACTCACTCCCCAAGGCCCCACAAGGCAAACACCACTGGGATAATTAAGATGTAGGAAGTCTCACCCATCTCACCCTTCCCTCTCTTCCTCATGCTCTCATCTTTATCAGCTAAATTGAAACCGTCCTTGAACTTGCAAAGACCCTGAGTAATTAGTGGGGTCTATCTCTCTCATTATTCCTGACTTGTGTGCTTGTGCTGTGCTCCCAACCTCCCTCCTTTTTTATTTTTTTATTTTGGTTTTTCTTGGGAAATCACAGATTTAGCCACTTGTAATTTTCTCCATGAGTGAAAAATCACATGAGCTGAAGACAGATTCAGGGATTCTGGGAGCTGTAATCCAAGCAGGGTGAGATTGGAGCGGAATAGTTGTTGTTTAGTCGTGAGAATAATGAAAATCTTTTCTGCTCGTCTCTAACAGACAGACAAGAAGAAAAGGGGAAAGAAGAAGAAGAAGAGGAGAAGCCTGAGAGATTCAGCGGGGCATGTTTATCTTCTGAGAGCGATAAGAAAGTTTCCTATGGTGACGACAACAGGAATGCAGCGCTTCACAGGGCGGCTGACTGAACACAGAGTGGGAGAGCACGGATATGTGTGTGTGTCAGACAGAGAGAGAGAGAGAGAATGACAGAGTGAGAAATTAATTGGCTGTAAATTACACATCTGTTTCCTGCCTCTCAACTCATCGGATCTCTCATCAGGAGAAATCAAACGTGGCAGACAGAGATCAAAAGTGTTTCCTCTCACACACAGACACAAATGCATTAACATGTGCACACAGCAGAAATCACAAACACAAATAGGCTGCAGGTACACAGCGTATGAATATTAAATGTCTGGAACAGTAAACATCTAAACAGGACTTATTGTCATGACTTTTGTGAAACTGTTAATTTTTCAAAATAAACACTGAGATAGATGGTGACAGTGGGGACACTAGTTCTTCAAATAGAGTGCACTTTTATCCCCTAATTCTGCAGCTATGTCCTCTACATGGAGACTGCTAATGTAGTATCCTAGTCTAATGAATTATTAATCATCAGAAATGCTAATTATCAACGCAACATAGTACTTTTTGGAAATTATGAGTAAGTGGAGAGGTGTTGTCTGAGGCTTTTGTGACTCACACTCATTGAGCAGTTGGGCAGCAGTGCAGATATATCCCTCTTCAAGGTTTCTAAGTGAAACTCACCTTTTAACCAATCCAATCGGACTTGACTGATGACAAACCCTGTTTTATAAAGATTCTCAGAAAAAATGCAGAATGCAACTGATTTCAGCTTCATTACTTACTTACCAACCCCCAGTGTTTGAGGGTCTGATCAAGAAAAGTCATCCAACTATATATGATTTATGAGGTGCTGTGATCTAAATGCATTTAAATATTCATTTCAATTGTTATTGATAGCCCAAATATGTTCTTATAGCATTTGGGCCATACCTGTATATTATGATATGGGCTCATATCTAGTGTCAATTTATGTGTAGCCACACTATAATGATGATGTTTGAGCTACTGTAGATCTACGTTTATCAAGCGAACCAGCAGAGTCCCATCTCTGCAATAAGTAGCCCACATTCAGGTGCTATCTCTGAGTTGTCCTGCCCCTGTAGGTGCAACAAAGTTAACAGAGTGTGAAGGACTCAAGTAGGTACAGATGTATCATTGATGTGAAGGTCCTTTATTCTTATTGCATATGCCTGTTTTACCTCTCTCATCCTATGATTTGATTTTGTCTTTTGCTTCTCTTCTTCTATGTCTTCATTATGCACTGCTCTGTAGTAAGACAAATCAGGAAAGATCAGTGATAAGACAGAGTGGACGATAACCTCAGTGTGCTAAACGTGACCCTTTGATGATACCTCATTCGACTGAACACCCAGAATGCCCAAAGTGAAATGATATCATGACTGATTCCACCACTGTCTTCATTACATAAAGCACAAACACAAAAGCTGTGTACTCCAGCCTGGTGATAGCCTCTTCTCTCATTTGTTGCTAATTGTCTTTCCACAGCTCAGCTTCTTCTAACTCTTTGAGGCTATTATTACTTGAACGATCCACGTTCCTCAGTTTCTCTGATTCTCCAGTCTCCCAGTCTGTTTTTGTTTAGTTTTACTCGGTTCATTTAGCGCTTGAACTTAAACAAAGAAGTCGCTATCTGAGTTGTCTGAGGATCAGAAAAGCTGTTGTTAAGCGGAATAAAAGTGTTTGTTAATGCAGCAGCCTCCAAAGCGGGCATCTAAACCTTGTGCCTATTCTCATACGAGCCTGACGCCCTGCAGCATGAAATCGATACGAGTCTATTCAGAACGTACGATATGAAAGAGAACGGATGCCAAAACAGATGAAAGAGAGAATGAAAGATTGATTAACAAATATAGAGAGAAAACTGGTTGAAAAGACAGATGATTATGTGCTGCTGCTGTGAGGGACAATAGAAAGGGAGTTGCCTGTTTAAGGCTCCATTCATCATTGTTGTTTCTGAAGAAGCTGGAGGCAGCTGGGCCTAGAAACGCATAGAGTCTTAAAGGGAGTCTGGTGTGCTAATGGGAAATATTCCCTGCTCAAATTTCACATTCTGGTCAAGTTGCATTTCTGACAAGATTTCTTCAGAGACTTCCAGACCACACGAACAAACAAAGTGCTGTTGAATTCACCCACTTTTTAATGGAACATAAAAAAGACCAGTGGCCCACAGGTTAGACTGCACCCTAATGTACCTTGTACCTTCATCTCATCCTATAGAAACCTCTTACTAAACCATCAGTATTATCATGAAGAAGTGGCACATTTAGTGTTGTATACATGGGAATAACCAATCTAACATATTACCTTTCAAAATGTGCACGAATGAAGTTAGCAAACCACCTTTGTCCTGACAGGACAGAGCTGAAGATGTGGCAGCTGTTGTCTTTGGAACTTTTAGTACATACATTTTAATATACAGTGATGAGTGATGCTTGACTGTATGAAACTTGATAAATGCTTTTCAGCTTTTATATTAATTTAACAATGATATATAAATAATAAAATAAAGGTTTCTGCCATGCTGCTATGTGTTATTAAATGTTTAGAAGGCTTTGGATAGTTTAATTTGGGGTTGAACATATTCTTCCATCTAAAATAAAAATATTCTTTGAGATAAAATACAATACAGTATAATTCCTCCAACAGGAAATCACCTAAAAATGGTTAAGAACAAATCATTGGACTATTCTGAAGTGGCCTTCTAAGAGTCCAGATCTAAATCACATTGAACATCTGTGGAAGGAGCTGGACGTCTGGAGGAGGCACCCTTCAAACCTGAGACAGCTGGATCAGTTTGCTCGTGAGAAGTGGGCTGAAACACCTGTTGACAGGTGCAGACGTCTCATTGAGAGTTCAAAAGCAATGAGTACATTTTTAGTAAATTTGGATTTTTAATTGATTTTGTCAGTGTCAAGTTATTTCAGTGACCACCACGTCTGTATTTAGTGCAGGCACTAGACAGTAATACATCACTGTTGTTAGTTGTTTTTAGCAGCTTGTACAAATTGTATTTTACAGCCTTTACCTACAGATGATGTCAACAGTTGCAGGGCTCATCGGAAAACACATTCCATCCCCTGCTGGAGACAGTAAGTGCACCGTGATCACACTAGTCTTTTTGTTTTTCAGACTCACTTTATTAAGTTGTAATCTCCTTTTTTACTCTAACTAGTATACAGCAGCACATGATCAGAAGACTTGTAATCCGTTACTACTACCCCTCTCTCATTCTCTAAATCATGCAAACACACAAATGTTTGGAAGAACAGGCATTCAAGGAAAGAAAGACAAGACAAAGCCCAAGAATGGTGTCTTCTCTGAAAGATCTCATTTCAGATTAGTTTGTTTGACGGAGGTTTCCTCAGAGCTCAACACAGACAGAGAATGACAGAGACGGAGGGATAGAAAGAGGATGATGAAGATAGTGTCGGTGGGGTGTGTTGGCTGTGTAACACAAAATGCGTGTGTGAGTAAGAGAGCGTGTGTGTTTGCTGGTGGCATTTTCAGGCTTAATGCTGAGCTCTATGTGAAGTAACAGGTCTGCATATTAACTCAACGGAAATATCAGGTTCTGCCTAACACCTTTCTGCCTCTCATACTATCAGCCACAAAACCAGGACAGACTTAATAACTTTGCTTCTGTGTGTGTGTGTTTGTGTGTTAATGTGTGTGTGCAGATGTCTGTCTGTGGGCTCTTTGACAGCGATAACCTTTCTGAAATAGGAGTGTTAATTGCACTGGTCTGGGATCAGTGGGGGAGAGGGTGTAATTGCTATCTATTCTGGGATGCAATTTTTACAGGACAGTGTGTGTGTGTGTGTGTGTGTGTGTGTGTGTGTGCACGTGGAAAAAGATGAAAACATCCTCACAAGGAGGGTTAAAATGAATAGTTTTTTTCTGCCATTTCAATAAAATCTCTAAAGAGTGGCGTCTGTTGTTGTCATGGAGGCTTTAGGGCCAAATATCGACAGTGGCAGTGTTTACATCAGTGTCTGTTCATGGCCTCGCTTCACCTCTCCACGCCTCCAGTACTGTGAGCCTGGAGCAGCTGGGAAATGTCCTATTCGATTTCGATTTCAAAGATTTTTCTTTTTTTCATATTAATCTACCTGCTACGCTAGGAGATGATGGCTCAATAGAACAAATGTGACCAATAATCAGAAACACTTCTTTTCGTGAGCAGTGCCAGTGTTTGGGCCAATTTCCTCAACAGCAGCCTGTTGCACCAGCTGAACACAGTATTACTGAGTTCATATGATGTTGTGCAGCAGTGTTACACAGTGGACCAAGCTATCTTTGGCTATGTACAGACACTAACTACAGGGAGTTCACTCTCCGATTAATACTTGACAGCTGAAGGACCCAGCAAGCTGTGTCATTACGACACGTAATACGAGTTAGAAAACAGAATGTTTTGTACACTGTCAGTTGTTAATGATAAATAGTGTGGGAGGTTAGCACATTTTGACAGCCTCTCTGTGTGCACTCAGTCACTTGGTGCTGTGTCTCAATTATTTTTCACATTCACAAACAGTTCCCTGTGTGAAATTGTGTGCAGCAGAATCCAGCACTGTTGAGCCCGGCGGTGAGGGACTGCAGCACTGCGACTCCAGCAGGTGGAATGATCAGATTCAAATGAACTTAATTACTCTTTATCAATTAGTCCTTTGAAATACTGGTCTGATTGACACAGATGCTACATTGGCATTGATAGTGATCGTCTGGGCATCTCTAATAGAAATACATAAAAGTGGATACAGAAAGATTTGGGGTCATGTCTTAAGTACTTTCTATTAGCAGCAGCTCAATAGCACTTATACTACAATGTCATAAAATGTGGCATATAATTATGATGGTAGCACTGCGTAGCATTACATTTTAAACAACAGTCACACTGTTTGCATGACAATTACAAAAAAGTGTTTTGTAAATTGATCCTGACCCTGAAGTATGTGCAGTTGAGGATTGTTAATGTAATTGATCATGATGATGTGAAGGTCCATTGTGAAAAGTAAAAAAACTGAGTAATAACAACAGACAACATGAATAACCAGCACTTTCTCATTTCCAGGAAGTAACGGTTCTTTGGGGCAGGAACTACCTGCTGGGTGTAACCCTAACCCACTTGTCTTTGTGTCTAAACTCTGCCAAACTTTGAAACTGAGCATTAATGATTATTGTCACGATGACAACACTAACTCTCATTAAGTCTTTACTGTACATAATCAAAATAAAAAGACTTTGTGTCTGCCCAGGAAATTTAAAGTCTGGCCCTCTGTACCATATACAGTACATATACAGTATGTAGTAGGTCGTAGTATGGTTTAAATCTTGACTGCCTTGTTCTGCCTTCCTCTCACAGTCCACTGACAAAACAGATTAACAGTAATAGTGTAGGTGTGAATGTCTAAATGTGTCAGTGACAGACCGATAAACCTTCTCATTGTGACTCTCATTCATCGTGTGCTGGCTTCATCTCCACAACCCTAAAAACAATTACTAGTAGAGCAAATAGCTCTAACCTGTACAAACAACACACCTTTGTAAACCACTCCACAAAGCTATAAGAGAAGAAGATGGCTCCATATTCGAGGCTTCGAGGGATCATTTCATTCCACACAGATCTCTGCAGCACTGGTTATAGCTGACAGCAGAATGGAGCTGTCTGTCAAACCCAGTCTGGGCTGAGGTGGTCTGTCTGCCTCCAGCCTCTCACTCAAACACCTGGGCAGTTTTTCTTCTGAGGACTGAAGTGCTGATCAGGATGCCTGGATCACAAAGGCGTCAGCTTCCTCGTCGGGAAGCTTTGGCACGAGATCTTTTAAAATGAAGACATCTCCACATTGAGGCTACGTTTACTAACCTGCCGGCATTCGCGCACACACACACACACTCATCTGCAGCCCTTACAGACGCCTCACTGAGACCCTCCAGGTGATCCAACACCTGCAGCAAGTCTTTTCCATCATCTGGTGTCTTTATTAAGTGAGCTCCTTCCACAGAGCAGCTGCAGAGGTGTATCAGCAACACCATCAGCCAGCAGCAGCTGTGCTGTGTCGGCCACAAGGTCGTCTCACGGGAGCTTGTATGGCCAATTACACCGCAGCGGACAGTCATCAAGAGGGCAGCACAGGAAGTTCAAAGACTAGCTGAAGGTGTGTTAAGGAAGTGTGTAATCAAACTTGCGTAACATTGCTGCTGATGGCAGCAGAAAAGCAGCCATAGTCTTGTGAAAATAGGCTTCTCATTCAAAAAGGTCATTCAGCACTGTCATCAATTAAACCAAACACATTTCAGTGAAATAAGTAACAAATTATGCAGATATCTGTTTGTTTCAATTGAAATTAAGCTTTAACAATTCACAATTCATAACTAGTACAACTATTAAGTGATCAGCCAACTGTTTCAAAATAAATGATGCTGTTCAACTTAGTTTCTGTCTCGATACAGTAAAATAAAACAAGTCAGTTGTGGCATTTTTTCTATTTTGCTATGTAGATAACACTCATTACTTTTCATATGGATGTATTTGTATACATCACATTACAGTATATAAGTTACATACCAGCCCAGATCAGACCAAAGATTTTTCATAGAGCGGGACAACGCACCCTCATTGTTTTAACAGTATATTGTGAGACCAGTGTTAGCATACAGCACAACATCACATCACTGAAGGGTTCTTTCACCATAAAGACTTCAAGTCACTGCTGCAGCTTCTGATTTGTGTTGACTGGAAGTTAAGAAACAAAACTGGAAATTGAACAAAGAGATAAAAGGGTGCCAAAATCCTACAAGTTGCATCCCACATCTGTCTCTGAGTTCATTTGCACCAGGATGTGACTGTAAAGGTCTGATAAAGGTTATTTGTAGGTTATAATGTACATTCCAACAGTCAGATACTTTGACTTCCTGTGAGAAAGTTCTATTATTATAATCATTTGCAGTTGCAGACGTTAACACCAGGGAACCTGCAGGTCCTCAACCGACCTGTTCAGACTGCAAACAAAACCCATCTTTAAGGACCAGCCGTGGAAAACACTGTCAAATAGTACACATAGCAATATGCAAAAAAAAAGAAATGCTCAGTGTGTGTGTGTGTGTGTGTGAGAGAGAGGAAGAGACAATAACAAGGACTTGGAGAAATAGTTAGTAATGGTAACAGACTGTGGGCTTTTGACACTTCAGCTCATCACTTGCTCATCCACATCATGGCTTCCACAGCTCACGTTAATCATCACAAACACACACACACACACACACACTGTACTGTCAGCTGTATCGATTGTGGAGTGGCCGGTGGATGAACCTGTCATGGCAAACATAGATCGGACTGGAAGATAATGAAGTCTTCCTGCCCTATCTGACAAGCTCCAAGACAAAGTTACAGTGTGTGTGTGTGTGTGTGTGTGTGTGTGTGTGTGTGTGTGTGTGTGAGAGAGAGAGAGAGAGAGATGCTCCTGGGACAGCCCATGGGCATCCTAACCACTGCCTGAATAAATTGGATGGAAAGAAGCCCCTTGAGTCGAAGACGTGATCTGTCATGATGTCATCTAAACGAGACTTTTATAGAGGAACAGGTCAGGGTGTTAATAAAGACCTAACACACACACACACACACTCACACACCATCGATTGAACTATGTGCAAGCTGACAATCTTAAGCTATTTTCCATTTTAACATTTTAATCCAGCAGTAACAGTGGTAAAAAGGACTTCCTTTACTCTCTGCGTTGTTTTCCCTCCTTCTTTGTCCAGTTATTTATGGACCTGACTATTAAAAGACACAACTGAGATTATTCTATAGTTTTCTTACTGACAGCATAAAGGCAAATCCAATTATACAGTATGATCTTAATACTTTCTGACTTTGGCATTTGGCAGTGAGCCCACTAGCGCATATTTAAAACAACGATATAATGATGTGTTTAAATACAACAATACAACAGTGCAGTGTATGTGGGGGAATAGGTACACAAGATACATTTAAACACTCAGCAGTGCCAGTGCAGCTCTTCTAGTACCCTTTAATGAACAAAGGATATTTACAACACAGAGGATTAAGATATACCAGGCTCTGGATAAACCAGCGGTCCTTCCCTGTTTCTGTAAAAGTAAGTTTTAGCTCTGTGGCAGATTCTAGCACTGTTCCTGAACTGCTTTATATGATTTACAAAGCTTAGAGAACATAAAGCCAAAACTGAAACACAAAGGGAAATATTCCAGGGAAATTAAAGCTTCATGATACCTAGTTCTGCATTCAGCAATAGAGGGACATGCAGAGGGGATTCGAGACCACAGCCTAATGAGCCCAGTGAAAACAACAGTCAAGGCTGGGAAGTGGTACTGTAGGCTAAAAATGACATAGATAAGAGTAGTGTAGCAGATCGCGTGTGTTCGAGAGAAGCTGTGCCCGGCTGACACATGTCAATGCACAACATTGTTATGCTGTTTAAAGGAAGTGTGTTTTGATCTGGCTTATTTCAATTGGAAAGATGATAAGAGGAACCATCCCACTGTAATTCTTTATACAGTTATATTTTGTAAGATCTTAAACCTTGAGATTACTTCTGTGGTGATTTGGCACTATGCAAATAAAATTGAATTGAATTGAGTTGAGTTGAGTTGAGTTGAGTTGAATTGAATTGAATTGAATTGAATTGAGTTGAGTTGAGTTGAGTTGAGTTGAGTTGAATTGAATTGAATTGAGTTGAGTTGAGTTGAGTTGAGTTGAGTTGAGTTGAGTTGAGTTGAGTTGAATTGAGTTGAGTTGAGTTGAGTTGAGTTGAGTTGAGTTGAGTTGAGTTGAGTTGAGTTGAATTGAGTTGAATTGAGTTGAGTTGAATTGAATTGAATGGAATAGAGTTGAATTGAATTGAATTGAATGGAATAGAGTTGAGTTGAGTTGAGTTGAATTGAATTGAATTGAATTGAGTTGAATTGAATTGAATGGAGTAGAGTTGAGTTGAGTTGAGTTGAGTTGAGTTGAGTTGAGTTGAATTGAATTGAACAGAATTGAATCCCTACACTTGTCATGGAACATTTATGCTTTTGTTTTGCGGGTTAGGTAGCAGACAATTACAATGTGAAATGAACAGAGTGATTGGTGTAAACTAGGGATAGTGTGGAATAATTCTGTGCAGTTCTTCACAAACCACCTTTGGCTGTGTACAGACACTGGCTACAAAGAGCATTGTAACCAACAGCAACTCACAGATTCTGTGCCTAGATCCACCAACCTGCCGTTAGGCGACGTTTGTCATTTTAATCTTGATTCATCTTCAGCAGCGACTAAAAATTAGATGCTGCCAGCTGAACGTTTTGTACACTCACATTTGCTAATGTCAGTTTAGCAAATGTTGTCTGAACTCAGAGTCAACCCTCAGTAAGCCCAAATAGTTTTCCATCAATATTCTTTATTTTCACACTTTCATGCAGCATTCTGCAGATTTTGATCAGCTTTAATTCAGCTGATATTGATTCTTTCAAATGTGCCTGAATTCAAGCATACAGTCATCTTAGGGTACCGATGAGTCCTTCTCAAGACATGATAAATTATCACTATTTAAAATGACCACTCATCAAATGCCCACAAGAGCTAGTAGAAGACACCAAAGCATACTGAAACAGTCTATCCTCTCTGCAAACCATGCAAAGCTGTCAGTCAGTTCAGATAACAGAATCTGAGCGTCAGAGGTAATATTACCGCAGTATAAAGAAATGTACTGGTGTATTGTTCATTGTGTTAGTGTAGTTTTGAATCTGCTGTAAATAAGGTTACAGTTAACATAATCAAGGTTACAGCTCATACCAACTGCACATGACACACACTTGTCTACTTATTTTAATGGTTTTAAGTCATTTTCATTCTACTGTGTGAATGAAATGAATTGAATTCTACAGGCCGCCACTAAAACAAACTGAACTGTCTCTGTCCCTCTGTTTGAAAATGACTGCACATTCAGGAAACTACACACTGACAATTTTAATCCATCTTCCTCCAGCTTGGACATTTATTCCTCTTGTATTCCCTGTGGGCAACCTTTCTATCTATGTCTCTCTCTCTCTCTCCCTCTCACCTTTGCTTTACTCACTTGCTCACAGTGACATGTGCGTCGCCTCCTGAACAATAGCTCAATGTGAAAATAACATTATTGCACCTCTAGGATAACAGCAGAGCCAAGTTTAAAGTATTTGTTATGTAACAGTATGATTCATATGATATTGCAGAATCCAAACTTCTCAGTCGCTTTGTGAATCAGACAGCCTCTCTCAGCACCAGATGATAGCAGCTTTTTGTGACATAATTGTCAGGTGATAGAAATCTTTCCCCACCACTGCAGTTGTATTTTCTCAATCTAAGACCATCAAAGAGCTGCTGCTGTCCGGAGCAGAGGACAGCTGAAAAACTGATGCTGCTTGCATGGCACATTCATAACACTGTAAAGTGTCAGGGTGGCAAAAAATTACCTTACATGCTTGCTGTGTGTGTGGAAGTGTAGAAGGGTGGGAGTGTGAGAGAGTTAGAAACTGTCAAAACATCCATTTATCAAAGATTCTGTGGGGTCCCTGTAATGCTTTTCTTTCTGTGTCTCTCTTACACACACCTACTCACTCTGTCTGCAGTAGGAATAGTGTACGCGTTAGAAATGATCTTCATAGAATGCTACGTTTCATGCTACCTGCCTTTTTTAACCATGTGAAGGTTGAAATAGATTGTAGTCGCTGTAATTAGTCCTTCTCTTCATACATCTGTGAAGAGATTCTCTCTTTCAATTCAGCCAAATAAAGCTGTGCCTGTTGTTATTTTACTAAAACAAATATGCTCTGTACAGCGTGCCACTAGCAGTTACAAAACAACAGAGATGTATCACCAACTCTGCAGCTCCCCTCAGGCCTGTGGAACCTGTTTAGTGTCGGTTCATTTGTCCCATCCATGTCAATTTTCTTTCCAAGTAGCAGCTATTTTCAGCAAAAGCTCTGATAGTCCCTCTAAGTGCTACCTGCCTTTAGCACCAAATACTATTTATCATTAGCAACTACCTAATAAAAACAGCATCAGTAATGAAAAAGACAATTTGTATTGAGAGATCAAAATAAAGTTAAAATAAGAAAACAAATTTCTATAAATAAAGGTAAAGATGATAATACGTCAGTGTTATGTTTGCAGAGTGATCAATTCGCCCCAAGCGTCAACAATTATTCTAAAAATGTCTGAATTAGAAATTTAATTTAAAATAAATTCTCTGACTTTGCCTGGTAGTCCTGTGGACTTAATGGTTTGTGTGATTTTCAAACTGTTTCATCAAACTGTTGCCACTATTAAACTAATGTGTTGCTTAATTATTCAGGCCTAAGCATTAGTATTATTACAGTATACTTTTCTATTGTCTGTCAGTGGAGTAAGTAAAGTACTTAACAAGGAAACACAGTCAAGTGAAACACAAAGTAACCTTGAAGTAATCTTGCATTAAAAAGATGTTTTTTTTCTCTAGCTCTTCTAACTTGAGTTTTACAGTAAATTGTTAAGTTTGTCTGTTATATTTTGACCAACCTTGGACATTGTGGATATGTGTTATGCACCTTAACCACTGGGTCCTTTGATGCTTTCTACCGATCAGCAATGATACAGTTCAGAATATTTCTACATTTTTCTAAATTCTAAACTAGTTGGAATTATTATTTGTTAAGTGTGTGTGAGTCAAATGGACCGGCTCAAACCTTCACATTTCTGGTTTCCTGTCAGTGTGGTTTAAAAATCTGAAAGCTTTAAAGTGCTGCTGCTGGTGTGATAGTTTTGCTAAAGAGTAATTGTGAATTCAATTCAGTTCAATTCAATGCATCATTGTCAAGCTCAAAATATGCCTAGTGTACAGTGGCACTTACTTCTCCAATCCAATTAAGCCTCCCACGTGGACGACAGTAGCTAATAACTTTGTACACACACACACACAAAAATAAAACATGTACACACAAGATGTATTGCAAAATGACAAATAATGTATTACAGAAATATGTATTTATAACAGGAATGTGTGCTAACGAGTAGTGTAAATAATAATAAAAGCACATGGTAAAAATCTGTGATATTAATGCAAAAAGTAGTGTTTCGTTTATTCGTAAAGCGTGGGAGTGACATGAATTCAGAGAGATGAAGGCTGTGCTTTCTCAGATCATTCTGTAGTAAGTTCCAGTCAGAGAGAGGCTTTGATACCACAAATGGTGCGAGCTGACAGAACTTGAGTGAGATAAAGTTGTGGGGAACACAATGGAAATGAGTTTAAAGAGACAGATGGAGGAGAATTCAACCAGGAACCAATTCATATGAATATCTAAGAATTAGCAGACTGGATTTAGTATAGTGCTAAACAATGGTGGGTGTGGTAATTTGTGTGTATCTAGTGACTATGATGGTTCTTGGGGTTTATTGATGTGTGCTGAGAAGTGCTCAGGTATTTGTAATAGGATATTTGGTTCAAAGGACTACTGTCTGTTAAGAAGCCTTGTTAAATCTAAGAGAGCAGACTGAATCCTAATATGTTTTATTATTTATAGCATTATTAAAATATTATTTATATGTTTTACTTACTTACTTCACTTTACTATTGTCTTATATTAAACATGTATGGGTTGTGAATGACTATAAAGAAATAAAGAAAGACAATGATGGAACGAAAACTAGCTCAATAATGTAGATGACAGTGTTGTCCACGTAAAGGTGAACTTAGGGAATTTAAATAACTGATGTAAAGGGAGAAAATTGTAGTACCAACTGAGGAGCCCTGAGAGATTCCTTTAACTAGTTTAACATGTGAGAATATCGCATTTTTTGAAACTACCTAAAATATTAAAGTGAAAGAAATAAGCACTAAATACCTAAGCTAAGTTGCAATTATACAGTTAGGCCACAGCTTTGTTCTCATAGTGATGCAACATGCTTTCTAGCTTCTAACCAGCTAGGCAATCAAAAGAACGAAAATGAAAGAGGTGCTATGGCGTAAAACATTTGGTAATCACCGAGGATAGTCAAGGGAGTGATTTCAGACATTGTCTTCGTAAGAAGTAGTCTTCATTAGTCATTTTCCCCTGCGGACATGTGCTGGTACAAAACATCATACAGTTTGTTTCACCTTCCCCAAGTGCTTGTCATTCAGCACAAGATACCTTATGTAACCTGGCTAAAATGACTAAAGCTGAGCTCCGGCTCTAATTACATTCAAACATTTGATATGCAGGAGCTCTGGGTGAAAAAAAACATCTCTCATCAAATCCGGAGTGAATATTTTGGGTATACTGAACCAATTAAATGAAACACTACAGGCTGAGTTTATGTAATCTAGATGTTATAACATGGATCTGTTAGGATGGAGCAGATTCACTTCTCACGCTGATTTTACACAGAAGGCATCACTTCGCTCAAATCTCTAATCCAATTCTTCCAGCTTTTTCCTCAGAACTTGAAAGACAATCCATCTGTTCCTCCTGGCCGCTGTTCAATCACACCGCCTTCTGTTGTGTGGGCTGGAGGTGAGTTAAATGTTTCTACCACTCCACTGACAGCCAGGGGAGTCTGGGACACGGTGGCACCTCGCTGCTATAAAGATCACGGCTGGAGTCCTAATTCATCACCCCAGGCATCATCATGTGGCATTACAATATGCTAATGTAGCAACGCTGTGCCCTCGCTGTCACCTCGTTCTCGCTCTTTCATCTCTCTCCGTCTTTCCTCGCTCTTCTTCCTCCCCAGGGAAGGCTGGAGGTTCTCCCGTTCTGTGATATGCACCTTGCTGCCAATATGTGGTGGGGGCTGAAAGTGATGTCAAGGCTGATGTTGGAATTAGGTGAGTGTTGCATGTCTCTGTCTGGCTTCAACTGACGAACATGTAATTAGCCTGAGTGCCAGCATTACAATGGAATCCAATTTATTAAGCACAGGCTTCCCCGTCACTGCCTCCCATGCCTTCAAATGGGATAAAATAGAAATAACTTTGCAACACGTGGTGGAAATGTGTGCAGTTGGTTACATTTTTGTTTGTGTTGCTTTCTGAAGCCTTACCCCATGTGACGGATATGTTAGCCAGCCCCAGTCTCCTGTGATCGTCGTTGTGTCCAGCAGATTCACTGCAGAGAAAGAACAACACGACAGAGGTGAGTGATGAACTTTAAATGATTGTTTTTCCCATCCGCACACACCCATGCTATCCTTCAACACCATCCTCTGTGTGCGCTGGCAGCTCGACAGAGTCACACACATACACCTGTCTGACAGGTGTGACTGATGAACGGGGATGGTCGTCACGGCAACTCTGAGCCGGGTGTCACAGCGTGTGATGTCACCTTGACCTGTTTCAACCTCGAACAGGGACCTCAGCTCAGAATAGAAGAGGAAACAACATTATTGTTAAACGTGCAGAGTGAAATAGAGCACCTCGCTACCATCGACTGCCCAGTGAACTCCTATGTATCGTACTCACATTTAGACAAACAACATATATGGTCATTTCGGTCGGAAGACTTTCTTTTCACAATATATCTGAACACACCTTTAGCTCTGACTGACAGGATATTACAAGAAGAGTGATTTACCGATGAGGAACAAAGTGGAGGAACAACTTTAAGAACAGCTAATTGTACCCACTGGCACAGTCCATGTCTTCCTCTGTGTGTGTGTACAGTATACATCTCTCCCCTTCAACACTTCCAGCTAATGTGATCTCTGCCCCAGGGCTGCTTGTCAAGCAGCCAAGTGATGTTCCTCACATTAGAATGAGTTTAACAAAACACTTCACACTTCTACGCTTTCCATCTCTCATCCTTCATCTTGCTGCCTGACACCTGCTTTTTCTTCCTGTCTCTCCTGTGCATTAAAGCTACAACATGCAGTGTTTATGGCTTTAAGCAGGAAGCAAACTGGAAGGCCTACCCTCCTCCCCCTCAGCCAACCAAGTTCATGTGCAGGTGCTTTCAACTCATAGTTACGTGTTTGCAGATAAACACCGTCACTCTGTGGTTACTTTTGAATGTGGGAAAGTAGTTACTGCACTTAAGAAATGTTGCAAACTTTAAGTTCAAGAAATCTGAATGTGCACACACTCATTAAACATTGAGGAAACATGGTTGCCAGTGCTGTGTTTCATTTTGCAAGAGATTGGTGGAGTTGAAAAACACTTAGAGTTGACTTGAAGCGTCTGCTCTCTGAAAACTGTGTGAACAGCTCAATTCCCCAGATGTTTTCACTTCTGCCTGATTAGACATCCTCTCACAGGGCCCCGCTGACATCTGACTGACTAATAATAATAACAATAATATTTTTTAATAGTTTTTCTATCTTGAATCTCGTTACTGCATCTGTCACAGTGGGCCAGATGCAAACATCTTTATGACCTTTGTAGCTGGCAAGGAACAGAACAACAAAGCAGGCTAAAAGCCAGACAGCCTTCATATTATTGACAATAGTTAATAGGTTAATGTGCTAGCAGGTAGTTGCCTGTTTAGACAATCACACTTCTCATAAAGCAGACAAGACACACTGGACAAATGAAGAGAACGTCAGGTGCTACACTCCAAAACAAACCTCGTGCCTAACATTTGTTGAAAGTGTCAAGAAACAGCACTTTTGAAGAAAACCTGGCAAAGCATCATCAGTGAAGAAATCTAGCATCTGGATGCACTGGTTCCAGACTTCACGTAGTCATTGACTGCAAAACATTTGCCAAGTACCAAGTATTAAAACTGACAATTTTATTTCAGAATATATTAGCTTGTCCAAATATATTTGAGTCACCAAAATTAGGATTATGTGAATAAGTGAATACCACACTTTACACTATTTGAACCCATCCATTAAAGATGACTGATCCCCCATATGACCATATGTAGATGTCAGTTGACGTCTAATTTTGACTCTAAGGTCTACTTGAAACAGTGGTGGTACACAGCCAACTTGATAAAACAAATGTGTCTCAGACCTCCATCGACGCCGTCTTGTATGTGACCAAACTAATGTAAACATGCCAACAATTACAAAGCTCACATACTGTTGTTGATGTTTAACACTACACCTCTGTTAAGTTTTGCCATTGTATGCTAGGTTTTGCTATTTAGCAAAATAGCATTGAATAGCATTAGTTTAGGCCAAAATCCAAATACCTGCCAAAAGAAATCTTGAGCGAATGATGGTGATAAAAATCAGAGAGTCAGTTTCATCCTAATTCTAAAGTCTACTGGCGATGCCACTAATCCATGTTTGTGGGCGACCTGCATTAAAACTGTGTATAAACATCCTAATTAGGAACCTCATGTGCTTAACGTTGGGTGACTTTAACAGACTCCTAGCATATCTCTGCCCAATTTGATCCTTAAAATAGATCTAATTAGTCCGAGTAATTGAAACACCTGCGTGGGCTGACACGGCTTAAACACAAATGATGTCCTGAAAAAACACACTGATTTTGCAGATGACTTTGTTCAACTATTCCAGGCAGTCTGTCTGTTTGGTGGCTCCCAATAACAGCAGTCAGCCATTCTGAAAATAATGAACTCCAATATGAAAAACAGGATGCTTGTGTTTACCATCCTCTACAGCAGCACACCAAAGACATGAGGTCTAATCTGGGTTAGTCCCACACTAAACAGAACTTGGTTGCTGCTGCTGGTTTGCAGAGCGTTTTGTGTTCTGTGGGTCAGGAAGAGTCTCTACACCCACAGTTCACAGAGGCAAATAGGACGAGTGTACGCCGTCATAATGGGAATAGAGCACTCTTATCTGCTGTGGCTCCACTTCATGATTTAGCCTAATAAGACGGTAGTATTGTGAAAGTGTTTTCCATAAAAATGTGTGAGCCTCATGATCTTCTAATTTCTCTGTGCAAAGACTGTTGCATGCCACACAAACGCTCACGTGTCACAATTATCTGGTGTGTCACTTCTCCTAATTTAGGGCATCGGGCCGCTGAGGAGGGCAGTGGGTCAGAACACATAGACAGATGGCAGTGCCACCATCCTCTCTTCCCTGCATCCATCCCCCTCCCGCATCCGTCGGCCTTATCTCTGCCTCTCCCTCCCTCAGGGCGCCGACGCCCCACCGTCTCGTATGGATGACGTGCTGGCCCTTCGCTCTACAGCCAAGGTCACAAATGGATGCCGCCAATTACGCTCCTCTGAGTGCTCTTCATCAGGCCGCCAAAGTGACATAATGAAAGCAGCATACTGTGCAAGTGGATTTAATAATTCTTCAACACACTGAGGGAATTTCTTTCTCAGCGATACAGTTATTAAATGAAAAAAAAAAGAAAAGTGACTCCGAAAACATGTGAGGAGGTGTGTTATCACCACGGCAGACCGTATGAAGATTCACAAACCATTCCCAGTGGTATTAATTTAATTTCCTCTCAAATGAGAAATAACTCTGTCTTTGAAGGTGGTGGGAGTCGTTTATCTAATTTGCTGTGGCTGTCTGAATTATGACTTGTATACAAGCGAAAGGGTTTAGTGGCATGTCTGGTGTTTTGCTTTAGTCTGACAGGAACTGTGTGGATAAAGCAGAAGACGGGCAGTAATTAGCACTTTGCCCTCCCCATACCCTCCAGCCCTTCACACATCTTCTCATCTTCTCCCTGTCCATCGGTATGGTTTGTGACTTAATTTGTGGTCTTTTTCCTGCGAGCAGCTTGAGGCTTGTTGGATTGGTTGCTACCTGACCTTCAGGGCACCTTGATGAGGAGTAGCTCTAAATTGAGAGGGACCGAAAATATTACTTGTACACAAACCAGTGCAGCAGTGAAGAGGTTAAAGCCTTTGTTTGGATGCGGAGGCGGGCGGAGAGGCCGAGTGCTTCTCCTCGAGGACTCCGGGCTTGAAATTGAGTTTGTTCCTGTTTCACAGCGTTCTGTTCATAACAGAAACACAAGCCACCAATGCCAGGCATCCCCACACCACCACCTCTACCCATTTCTCTCTCGTCCTCTCCACACTGCTTCCCTCCACATCTCAGAGAGCGCCAGATGAAAAAGCATTCCGCCGACTTGAGAGCTTGTTTTTGCGCGCACTCAGAGACATGCCACATATTTCCCAGGGCGTTGGTCAACTCTTCACCATTAGTTTTTCCTCCCCCTTTGCCACACGACTCAATCTAGCCAACAGGTTAGCGGGTGTGTGCGTGACGCCTGCGGCCTGGCATCCATGCTTCGGACATGCATCAAATCAGGCAGGCCTGCCAATGCTCTTTAAAATGTGAGGCACACATTGACACACACACACTAAAATCAGAGGTCACGGCAGGCTGACAAAGGGAGTGAATGTGTCTGAAGTCAACATGGAAGAATTATGGGCTGTCTTGGAGGAAGTGCCGTTTGCCTGCAGTGCCTGCGGTGTCTCCATACTGATGATAACAACAATGTCGCCTTTAAAAAATAAAACACACACGCGCAGAAGGGGAGGAAGTGTACAAGGAGGAAATGGCAGAACACAGAACAGAGCAGATGCTCAAAACCTCATTTCCAGCCAAAATGACACGGTCATACATTTCAAAGTATGAAGTTGTAAAAAATGTGTCTAAACACACACTATCACACACAGACAGCAGCCAACATATGTTGGAAACACCTTTGACCATTTCTAATGTAAAAATACACACATAGCATACATATGCACACACACACACATCGACGGCGCAGCTCTTGGACGAGACAGGGACCACGACAGCTGTGTAATTATCTCATCAACACCTCCCTTCTCTAACAAGCTTCCCCTTCTCGTCTCTCTCTTCTCGCCGCCTGTAAAGCTCCTCATCAGCGCCGCGACCAGAGGAGACGATAAAAGCCTCCGTCGCAGAGATGAGAGGAGCGCCTCCACCGAAACACCAAACCCTATCCCCTTTGCTCTTATATTTACACACACGCACACATACTCACACACAGACATCTTCTATCCTTTCTAGTTTTGTTTTGCATTTGCTCCACAGTCCCAATGCCAATTCCCCATTCTCCAATTAGGAGAGCAAGTCCACATAAATTATTACCTCTCCAAAAAAAAAAAAAAGAAGAAGCACTCTACTCTCAACAAACCAATACAAAATGACTTGAAATAATTGTTTTCATCAGCAGTGCCACCACCCTCCTCCTTCCTTTGTTTCATTGTTTATTTTTGGTGACTTGAGAAATGTTTAGGGAGGTGATCTGAACTAAATTAGACACGTGAAATGAAAGGTGGGGTAGAATTAAGGGTGTTCAAGTCCTTTGATTCACAAATTGTTCATTTGGAGCCTGTGAGAACACAGAGAAGAAAGGAGCTAAATAAGTGCTGGATCGTGTTATTGCAGCACACAAGGACACTCAAGTACACAAGCATGGTGGGCTTTCACAAGCCTTTAAGGAAGGAAGAAGGGCACGATTATGATTGCTCAGGCATGGCTGAGCTGCATGACAATCGTTGAAAAAGATTGGTTTTTACTTAAAGGATATGCATCTGTTTGTAAGAAAATATATGTATCCCCATTCATTTTTAAATAAATAAACCATAAATAAACTCTGTACAATATTCACCTTCGATTCAACCAGCTCCTGAAACGATGGTCTAAATCCTCTTCTTCATGGTGCTAGGTAGTGATTGTGCTGGAGAGCACTAAACTCCATCCATCCATTATTATTAATATCACTAGAGCCAATCTCAGCTGTTATTGGGTGAGAGGCGGGGTGCACCCTGGACAAGGAAGCCAGCTCCTCACAGGGCATTTTCAGACATACACTGAAACCCTGAACTTCTCTAGACGTCGCCTGGCGTAACTCGGTCCGGACTGTAAACGGATGTTATTCAGAGTAATGTTCCATCGAGCTCATGTGTGAATACAGCAGGTGGAGAATTCATAGTGGGAGAGTGGGTGTCCCCTTTCAGATGCTCTGTTCACCACAACACCACAAAGTAGAAGACCATACTTTCTAATCGTATTGTATTGCACTCGCTTTCAGGAAACTACGGTTATAAACATAACTCCTTGTTTCTAATCATGCAACTGGCTCTACTTTAAGGGGCTGTAATGAACACACTGTGATTTTCATGGTGTGCTTTTTGTGTCACGTTGTACCTCCTTCACGCTCTGCACAGGAACCACGCCGTGCTGGAACCAAAAGACTAGATTTCCCCAAGTAACAGCATGTCTGACACGTGTTGTGTGCTGAATTTGTGAAAGAACTGATTCTTCAGACATTGTCCAGAGTTCTTATGTGAAAACAGCAAATAGTCAAACTCGGAATCACATCTTTTGGCAATTATGGCTACGTTCACATCACGTACTTCAGTGGTGGCCTCCCAGGTGACTTAGATCTGATTTTGTCACGAAAGTGGAATTTTATTTTATTTTTTTAAATAAAGTGTGACTGTATATCTGATTCATATCCAGTCAGAGCAGGCAGTTATTTGTTTGTTTGTTTGTTTGTGTGTTTACCGTCTCAATTCTCTGCCATCATCCTCTTGCAGTCTATTAAACAGAACAACAGAGGCAGCAACAACAGGAAAGAGGATGCACGGAGAAATGAAAGTGTCCGATTTATTGCACATTTAAAGAGACGCTTGTGTAACGTCGCATGCTCTCTAGATGGAGAGAACATACAGCAACACTCACACAGGAAAAACACGGCAGCTCCTGTACGTTCAACCACTCTGCTACTGTGCCACCATAAGTATTTAACTCCTTTTATTTTCAATTATTTTATTTAGATCGTTACCTAAAAACAAATCTAGCCACAGGGGTTGCAAGCCAGTGACTTCTGTGCCGGTCCCAACCCCGGATAAATAGAGAGGGTTGCACCATGCGAATCATCAATAAGACCTAAAAACAGTTGAATTGTAGTTTAGCATGTAACTTCTGTGATTCACACAGATTGTGACAGGTTGTTGATGGTGCAAATGATTTATGGGGAGAGAAAAATGTCAGAATCAGCCTTAAAAACTGCACATGTCCATGTGTCTAATCCTTATCTAAACCCCTACATTTACACATTAAGGGGATATGACCTTACTGCCCATTAGTGGTAGCTTAGACCCTCACCATATTAGAAATATTCATAACCATACTTATTTATTTTTTATGAGCTGTTCACCACTCCACACTTCTAATAAGTGAGAATAAAAAAGTGTCTTCAATTGTTATTACTGTTATTTTTTTTATTTTTTTTGTTCATATAGAGTCGTCGCCGTCACCTCACCAAGTTTGGCTACAGAGTCTGGTTTGCAAGATGCTAACAGAGCATCAGAGAAAAACAGTCTCCTTTTATTTGACTGAGCAAAAAAAAGACAAAGATTTTGTGGCTTTCTGGATGATAAATGGGCTGTAAATAAACCACAACACATGGGACCAAAACTCCAAACTGGGATTGCACACAACACATATTTGTGTTTGCTGCTTAAACACAACCTGACATATGTCACTGTTTATCATGCCAGGTTTTTTTTACTGTATTGTAAATTCTCATTCAGGATTTTTGTAGAATACAGTCATATTTTTAAAAAAACATAATTATCTAGGTTTTATATTTTCAAGCTAATTTAAATAAAATAATGAAATGATTTTCTTTTTTTTGAAGTATAAACAGGTTTCATACTTTTTAAAGTTCACTCAACTTATTAAATAAGTAAGTAATTCTTTTTTTTTTTTTTCATTTTTATGCTGTAATAACTCTACAGTGGTTATACTGCCCTCCTTCTTTACATTCATAAACTGGGGGGGTCAATCATCAAAAAATCTAATTCATAATAATAATTTGTCTTTTGAAAAGGCAAAAATTAAATATGACTTCATTACATTAAAAGAACCACAACTAAAAAAAGATGAAGCCACTTCATACAAACCAGTGCACAATCCTGAAAGAAACTTTTCAGAAAAGTAACAAGTGTATCAGCACTTGTTTCTCCCTTAAGTGTAAAGTTAACTGTCCCGTTGGTTCAGTTCCCTCTGTCACAGATCACTACCTTCTCATCCAGAGCAACACACAGTGTGTGTGTGTGTGTGCGTGTGCGTGTGCGTATGCATGAGTTGCTCTGAAGCATTTATTCACAAACGACCCACCTCTACTCATCACTAATGTCAGTTTGACAAAACCCCATCAAGTCAAATTTGCTGCACAGGACTAACTGTCCTTTGTTTCGTGCAGGAGGAGACAATCAATCAAAGCCGGGGTGCAGGTTACAGATGTGCAGCTTGTCTTGTGTTAATAGTCTGCTGGCAGCAGAACATGAGCCCATGTCAATCATTAATCCAGTGTAAACCTTTAGTGACAAAACAAAAACAGTGTGATTTTAAGAATTCTCTATAATAATAAATAAAACCCGAGTAAACAGTGTTAGTGTCTTTTTGTAAATAGCAAACTGCTTTCATCTGAGGATTAATACATATTTGGAGGTTTAATTAGATGTTATGTGGGGCTGAGTATTACTATTAAGGATCATGTCTCCCAGTGCAATATGTGTCTCGATGTGTTTTTAATAGTTTTGGAGCTCTATGGCACAGAGGAACAAGATATATTAATCTTTGGGTCAGGGGGAAAAAAGAAAAGAAAAGTTGTGCATGCCCTACTTTTTACAGTACCTCGATCAATTCACTGTTGCTTTTGTTCTTTTTAGTAAGATTAGAAAATACTTTCACACCAACGTTGGGCAAGTAACTTTTTAAACTATGACAAATTACTTTTATTATATATTACTCACTGAGGAAAAGTACTCATCACCAAACGTAATGAGTTATATTACTTGATACTTACTTTTTTTCTTACTTTATTCAGCTCTGTCAGGTCCAAATTATTCACACCCATTCATTCTCATTATTTCATGTGTAGAAACAGAAAAACAGGTGAGTAAAGCAGACAGCCCTGGTTTATTGGCCATTTAGCTACCGGCTGAGCTTTTTGCACATGCTATTTAACTGCGACATTTAGCCCGGGACCTGTCATTTTTGTCTCTGATTTTCTGAATTACATCTACAAGTCCCAATGAATCAATATGCTTTACATGTACAGAGTACTGTACGTCACACTGGGGTTAGGTCAGTGGTGTTATGGTAACATCCATTCTTTCTTGCTGTATCTTCTCTGCATTTGTTGCAGCAGTGGCCTATTTTCCCCACAGGGATCATTAAAACTTCATTGTTACCTCTACACCTACACTCACCTTCTTCCCTACTCCTCCTCTTCCTCGTCTCATCTTTCTCCAAACTCTCCCTGAAGTTTCTCTCCCCAGAGGCCCATCTCATGTCCCTACGTCTCTGTTGTGGGGTAAGCATTTTGTCCTTGGTGCAGAGAAAGCAGCACAGACAGATGGAGGGAGAAGACTGCTGAGAGACTTGTGACACCCTGATGCAGACGTTCCTTCCTAAAAACCTTTCATCTTTTCATCGTCCAAACTCTTCTCTGTTTGTGTGGTGAGTGCAGGGAACAGCGATTTTTAAAGTGGCAAACAGAGCCAACAACAGCAAACAACAGTAACCAGCCGGACGCACATGCGCACACTTAGACACTCGCTGTTTTCTCCTATTAAAAATCTAAATATGCTAAAACGTGTATCACTGAAGTTGGTAGGTGATTTCCCTTTTTCACTTAAAGTAGAAATAATACATTTAAAAGTTAGCAGAAAGATGTATCTATGTAATATGTAAACCAAGTACAGTACTGTATCTGATTTCCAATTCAATTCACTGCTTAAATGAAATAGTCTAAAGTATGAATTCAGATTTGTGCAGAACATTATACTTTCCAACATTTCTTGTTCCCACTGACACCACACCACTTTGTCCTCCTCCCTACAGTACATAGACTTTAAGCCTAATATATTCCATCGTCGTGCATGATGTCATCCACAGCATCAACGTTTCCCATCATGGTTAACTTGAGACACCTGTGTTAAAGTTAAGCATAAAGACTCTGTGAAAAGATACAAACGTCTGTGTCTTGTGGGAAAATCCTGTGTCTTCTTGACCCATCCAAACATTTCAACCTTCTTTATTGTGGACTTTTAGCTCAACACACGATGTCACTACTCTAGGTTTAAAGTGTTTATATAAAGGGTTACCTTTGGTATGACAAATGATTGATAAAGCATTTTTAACTGGGGGACAACAGGCTGGTACGTGAAGCACTTAACACAAGTCACAGGTGGCATGTAACTACATACATTATACTGATAATGTGCTACTGCATACTATACACCATACGTTTGCTGTATTGGTAGTTTTATGTACGAGAGGATCTTGTGACTTGTGAGAAAAACATCTTATTTTAAAAGGCCGCTGTGATACTGATGACATGACTGGACACGTTTGATCCACGGATGTTCATTATCAGACAAAAGGTGACGATACAAACACGTGTTCTCATACAAACACATTCAGTAATGAAACACTTTGCAGTGACTGATGACTGAAAATGAAGAAACATAAAACTGAGTCAGTCGCTGTTCTTGTCATGAAGTGATACAATGTCCCAGGATAACTCCTGAAAGAAAAAGTTCAATACCCCCAGTAAACAGTTTAATACCAGAGAAATTAAAAGCTAAATAAATAAATAAATTAAAAACAGGACAACAAACAGGCTGCAGGGCCCTCAGGACACCAGCACACAGGGAGCAGGGGATTGTAGACTTGATTTGTTAGGTGTTCTAAAACAGTTTCTAGCATTATCCCAGAGTAATAGGACTCTGTCACATGCTTGATACTTTTTTGATGAAATCATTACCTGGCTCATGCATTTTTGATTTGTTGGTTTTGCCAGATCAATGCTACAGGAGACAACAGGCACAGCACAGAATTCTAATATCTAACTGATCCATCAATGTCAACCTAATACGGGAAGGATTTTATGATCATTTGTACATAATTAACTAGTGCTCTAATTAGAAAATGTGACATGCACATTTTATTTCTGGTTTAGGTGCACACATTAGTTGCACCTGCAGAGTAATAGCGAATATTCATGCAGCCCATTGATTGATGAAATCTTTTGCAGTATTTAGACTGCAGCTGACTGTCACCGCATCCCTGCAGCTGGAAATAGCTCAACAGACTGCACACACAAATCACAAATGAGCCTTGCATTGCAACATAATATATGAGCATACACATGAACCTGCTGTTTCTGGAACCTACATGTATTTTTATGCCAGAGACACGACACCACAATCATCATCGCACCACCAGAGCACTACAAATTGTTATGGAAATGAAGCATTGAAGTGTGCACTTTTGAAGCGTGCAACTTTTTCCATAGTATCAGCACAAAATGCACCAGAGGCAGCGCTTTCCTACAAAACAAACAAACAAAAAAGTGCAGAATATACACGTCCCTCTCTAAAATCACAGGGTTCGGTCAGAGAGAGTGATCAGCGTAGTGTGTGCTCCTCTGCTGGAGTGATGACGAGATCATTTGGTTTACACTGCACCCGTTGCACATCCCTCATATCTTATTTTAGCAGGTGTTCCCAGGCTGGAACATGGGACCCTGCTTTGTACATCCCTGCAAGGCATCGTGTTTGCTGCATGATGGAGGGTGGAGGATGCTCAGGGCCAGCGAGACTCATTCTTTCCCAGGGGGGGAGACGAGTGAATAGCAAGCTATGCTGCTGCCCAGGCCTGCCTGGCTTCCCCTGGGAAAACATTCAGAGGGGTATAGACGTATCCTATTTATAGAGCAGGTAAGGAGGAGAGGTGAGGAAAGAAAGAAAGCGAGAACGAAGAGGGGAGTTGAAAACTAGAAGAGGAGAGACAGCAGAGCCTAAAAGCAGACGACAGAGTGTGACATCTGCAGCCGACAGCGTCCACAGAGATCTGGGGTGATGTCTGCAACACCTGCCGAGAACAACAGAGCCCCCAATATTTTTTCAGTATGGCCTGCCGGTGCAAAAGCTAACAGATTACACCTCATTTTATTGACTTATAGCACAGAGAGTTCACACAGAGGTTAGCTGTGCTGAAGTGAAAGTGCACGAGCTAGAGCAGAGAGAATAGTTAAGTGAAGACGATGGTGATATTTTATCAATACAGACTCGACTTGCAGCCTCGAAATCTCTGTGATGTTTCTCCACCAGCACAGTTCTCACTCTGCCTTCCTCTTTAATAAATAAAATTACTTTTATTCTTTATTTATTTTCCCACACTCTCTCTTGCTGCTCCACCCGCAGGCCCCCGCGCTGTCAGCTCGTTTCAGCCCCTGTGCAGCGTTGTACAGTATGTCTCTATTTCACACTGACGCCCTTTAATCATTTTCATCATTTCGGCGAGCTGACATTTTACATAAAGAGCTCTTATCATCCCTGGCTTATGCTTAATGATGAATGGTGATAATTACTGTCAGTCAGTGAATCACTATTTCTGCCCTGGAGTGTGTGCGTTAAGGAAAGAAAGGAGTCTGCAATATGATAACATAATAAAGTGGGCCATATAGTGAAGTGCACCATATGCGGTCAAGACTCTATCTTCTCCCCAACCCCCACCAGCACATAAGCTATAAGTAATGTCTGTTAAACATACAGTGTGGTTCCCAACTTGCAAGAAAAACATAAAACATTTTCATTGACTTTACATAGGCCATTACTGACTCTTTGTGCAGTAATTACCTTGACCCGGTCCAGTCTCTTTCCTGTGAAGCGCAACAACATGATATTGATTTTGACCTGCTGTAGTGCAGGTCATCCTTAGGTGAGGCAATTAGTCCATCATCATCCATTTAGCCACTCATGCAGCTGCACTATTACTGTTGCATATAGCTTGTTAACGTGTAAAAAGCAAAAACACTTTGTTTGACACAGCATTTGGGTTTCTTCAGAGGAGGAAGGCCTAATGGACCTATAGTATCCAAACATCTGCTCTTTAACGTACTGCTACGTACAAACTCATTAACACACCGAATGTGTATTATTCTGCAGCTGAACGAATGGTTCTGGCGCAGGCCAAATAATCACAGCGTCCACATTCGAGTCTTGCTGTATATTGTTGTTGCGTGTCATACATGTCATTTTTCTTACTCCAGTAACATTTGCTACATACAGAGAATTGTTGCACTGTTTAAAAACTGTTAAAGTGCATGGAAAGTACTGAGAGATGGTTTCAGGTATTTTTTGTTAAAGCTACAAAATGTAACTTAAATGTTGTGCAACTTCAGGGGAACTCAAAGTTCAGTCCACACAGATTTACTGATTTACATTTATAGTTCATAATGTTGACTTGTGAACTAAGTTCACGGTCCCACAAAATCAAAGAGTTTATGTACGTTTCTCTGATGCTCGTAACCTTGACACATACATTGATTGCCCCAGTAGTATACCATAGTAACATTATGGACGCACATTGAGTGAATCATGCCTTCGCCGCTCTCTTTCATACACACGCTCATGTTCTTTAGTCGCAATATGATCTTTTCAGTTCACTGTCTGTGTTTATGCACAACACTGGAAACCGGAGTACAGAGTGGAAACTCAGCCATCGAGTTGCCCACCGACTCTCGGGTCAACGGTTCAAGGCCCAACTTCTGCTAACCATATGCTGAAGTGTGCTTGAACAAGCCACTAAACCCCCAAGCTGTCCAAAAAAACCCAACCACTGAGGTTGCACAAGCCAGTGCACTCTGGGAGCCCTTCTCAAGCCTGGTTATATTTAAGGAGGGTTGCGTCAGGAAGCACATTAACTATAAAAATCAGTGCCAAACAACTGTGCGGCTCATCATCTGCTGTGGCAACCCACAAGGCAGGAGCCCAAAATAAAGCTAAGAAGAAAAAAAAGAAGAAATCTAGTTGTCATCATTAACTAAACAATAACTAAACAAACTAACGTTCCAGCAGCTGTTTTTCCCCTTGTTAACAGTTCTTAGCTGCGTATCTCAGAGAGCTGAAACTAACATGCCCAGGATTATTAGTGTTTTAGCTGAAGCACAGAGCCATACATTTTAACACTCGATGGCATACTGCTGTATTACTGGGGGTGTTTTCCTCGCTGAATGACGTGTGAATGAGTGGAAAGTTACAGAGTGGCGAGCTAACGCGAGCATTTCCTCATCTGTCAACACAAGTGCGAGAAAAGTCGCCAGCGCTGTCTCGGCTCCAGAACCTCGCCGGGGTACACAAGCTTTGTTGTTAATCTAGTTTGAGTGCGAGTAGATGAATGAAGCAAGTGTCGCGCATTAAAAAGGGCCAAGTGCGAACAGAAGACGACCGAGAGAGAAGGAGAGAGAGAGGAGAAGAAAGGAGTGTTTGGAGTCCCCCTGCTTTGGCTGCGGCTGCTGGGGATTCGCAGCCACTGAATCATCCCATTAAACATCACTGCAATGATTATCTGTGCGATCTTCACATTATCTGAAGGAGAGATCTCCCCCTTTCCAAGCTCAACTTTTACAGTTTGGATAATTCATTATTTATTGTGTATTAGTTTGTGCAGCTGCAAATCAACCATGATCCTCTGTTGCATTTTTTAAAGTGTTTTACTGCTCTGATTAGTCGCGTTAGGAACACACACACACACACACACACACACACACAGAGTCAGTGATAAAACACAAAGCTAGTGGTGCTTAAAGAGAATAAAGAGGAGAAATAAAACACATTTTTACAGGTGGTAATAAAGAAAATAAATGACTCGTAGGTGGCGCAGCGGCTCGTCAGTGTGCTGCAAACGCAAAATTACAGTTTCTGTCTTTTTGTTCCAGCCTTCACGAAGCTCTGAGACCATGTGTCACTAAAGGGTCTAGAAACAGTCACCATGGTTTGGCCTGTGTGCTCCGGTAGTATCTCGAGTAAATGACGAATTCTGCTGTAAAACAGTGATAGTTCACTGGAAAAGTCAGCAGGTCAGGACGAGCAAAGCTTCTTTTTAGGCTCCATTTACCACACACCTGCCCTCCAAACAAGGAGAGCGTGCGCTTATCACTCCGTTTTCTTTGCACTAAACACTGCTGTTACTTCAGCAGGAGGGAGCTCACAGGCCAGGTGCTGATGCAAGACACTGAAATAGACTTTTACAAAGCTTTAGCTAAAATACCGTTCATTTAATGTGGTCGCTTTCTCCTCCCAATCATTAGGTTGTTGCTACACATACACCAGGCATTAATATCATCTCCACCGAGATAACTCGGTTAGACGGAGCATGTGTGTGCTTATGCGGGAGGGAGCATGTGCACACATACGTGCGTGCCCGTGTGTATCTGTTTGTGTACGCACACGTGTGGATCTTCAGCAGATGAGAGATAAGTTATCTGGCCCCCTCACCACCTCCACCAACCCCCTCCCCTGCCACATATTAATTAAATCAGGCCGGTGATATATGGACAGATTACTGGGTATAAAATGTGTTATTTCCTTATGAAAACAGGCCTTGGGAGACATCCATCAGCCCCAATCAAACTCAGTTTGGGGCTCACTACATCATGTGTGAGCATGTGGCCCACCTGCCACAATCTGAGAGGTAATCTGTACTAATACACGATTGTCGTCACCAGGTTTTTGAATGCCCACAACAGCCTGCATACAGGGCTCAGAACCTTTTACAAGTAAATGACTTGGACACTGGCAGTGAAAGAGCAAACAGTTATCATAGACGTGGTCAGACTGAGACCAGCATGTATCTGCTGAATTTCAGGTCACTTACTCTATTTCTTTATTTACGTAAGGGCAGCGAGCTTCACCATCATAAATGGAGAAAACGTGGATAAAATGTGATGTATGTTTTTTGGCAACTCACTTATTGGCACATGAATTTAGATTTTCCTTAACAACGCAACAAATAGTCTTGTGGTGACTGACCAGACTAGTTGTACTTAGATCACAGTGCTGCTCAGTAATAACGGGACTTGAACCTCACCTCTTATCTTAAAGGCCAGTTATAACAAAGTGGTTGGCATTACCAGGAATTGTAAGTGGTGTTGTAAGCCACCTACTCTGACACCACTTTAGACACAGGCCTGACTTCCCTCCAGGCCGTTCCACAGTCACACACACTTTGACTCATGTGTCCCTAACTACAGTAAGAACGGCCAAGCAGAAGTGCAGCCCAGGTGCTGAATGCCTATAAGTTAAATACTGAGCCCACCCAACAGTCAGTCAGCACTGAAGAAACTGTATGACAAATAAAATGTCTTCAAGAACTTCAAGCAAGTCCAGTTCCTATTGACGATTCTGAAACTTATCACGTGGAACCCGCTATGAATTCTGGGAAATCATCTGCTTTTGGGCACAGGCTTCGTGTTAAGAAACAAATGTTCTGTCTCTATAGTTATAAACTATAGAGTTATGCAGTTATAAACTGAACTACGGTTAAAAACTTGAGCTGTGTTGTTACGTCTGAACAGGATCTTTAGGGTAACCATGGCTTGATGATTGAGAATCTCCATGAACAGTTGTCGTTATAAAACTACAGAATGATTTGAACTTATTTTAACCTGTGAGAGAAGGTGTTTGATTGATTTCTGTGTGTACAGTTGATGCACGAGTAGGAGCCGGCCATTTTGTTTTAGTCCACCCTGCAAACGGTAAATGTGTGTAAAGAGGGTTCAGAGCGGGAAGAACAGGAGACAAAAGGAAGAACTCGTTTTTATAATGTCTATTTTGTGACTTATAGAATTTAGCTGTTAAACCAGAAATCCACAATGTGTTTGTTTTTTTCTATTTTTTCTGTCTGTCAGAAATGACATTTTCTATAGTCATCAGCAAAAATGATGAATTTCAGTATTTATCCGGAAAAAAGCTGGAACAGACCAGATATTTCAGACATGGAAAAATGTGTCCCTGCTCTACACTAACTTTGTAAAAGTGCAAGAAATGCGTTCCCGTGTTTCTGTTTGATGGGCCCTGACCACCCAGTTGTCTACCTCTGGTATACGCCCCTGCACAGAGACTGCTCAGCCCATCTTCTATTAACAGTAACAGTTAACACTTTTCACTTAACTATAGTCGCTATTTTCCCTCAAGGCAACCATCTAATTAACTGAATTTAGCCAAGCCTGATGACAAAATCAATATGTGAAGACTCTTAGACACAGCGTTATTCTGTTGATGGGGGCGTCAGAGCTTAAAAGCTCATATGAGTCACTCTGGACGGCAGTGACAAGCAGCCTCTTCAGTCATTTACTGTACGTTAGAGGACCTGTTGCAGCTTGTTGCTGTTTGAGCTGCGCTGACTCAAAGGAAACGCTCTTCACAAAGTGAGCCAGCCGAGCACAAACTTTGAGTTTGACCTTATTAGATGGACGGCTCTTTGTTGCTGCAGCAATTGGAACAGGTTGGCAGGTTTGCCGACGTTTATCAGAGCACATTAGACCTTCGCTGGGCTTCCATTAAACTTAATGAACATTTAAATCCTTTAATGGATTGAAGGGAATTGAGAGCAGCAAATTATCAGCTAGACGCTCTCCGCTGGTGTTGATAAAGACACCCGCCGATGGAACTTGAAGAGACGCATTTGAGACAGCAGCCTCCCCCCTCTTTTCCCTCTCTTCATCTCACTTTGCTCCCTCTCCACGACTGTCTCACACTCATTTCTCTCCCCCCGCTCCCCATCTCTGTCTTTGGCCTGTGTATTCCTCTATCACACTGCCTCTCTTTTGTTTCTAACACACGCTGCGTTGCTCTGTCTGTCTATAACGGAGCAGAGGAGGCTGTTCCTGCAAAGCCAGATCTCCGTCATTCATCAGTCCCCATGAAGACAACATCATAGAGATCTCTCTCCAGGAGGAATGTGCTAACACAACCAAAACACCAGCCCATTACAGAGCTGTCAAGCATCGCCTGCAACCTTCTCTCCCGGTTTCTTGCTCTTTTTGCTTCATCCTCTGCCTTCCCAGTGAGGGTTCCTCCAACCTACATGGTAGCAGAGTGGAGAGAAATGAATGCTGCTACAATCGCGGTGAGTATAGCGGGGACGGCCCAGGGGGTTGCTGAAGTCTGGCCAGCCCTGCATCAGGTCGCGCTAATGGGTGGAGAGGCCTCGAGAGAGACCCCTGCTTTGTGAGGCCTCACCTGCTTCTGGCTGCAGCTCAGGAGGACCGGCAGACCAGGCTGTATTGATCTGGTAGCTCCTATATTCCTGTTGACAGCTGGCTAACAAGGCTGATGTCTCAATAAAGAGAGGTGCCTTGGGGAGGAAAAAGGGGAAGGAGCCGGTCGGTCGGTCGAAAGCAAACCTCCGTTAAGACTTTCAGAGGTAAGGAAAGGTTCATGCCCTTTCTGCTTTGACACTAGTTACTATTGAGCAAGAACTGAGAATGAAACATGGAAAAACACAAAAGTGTAACAAGCACTTACACGACAGGTGAGGGGTGAATTGGCTTTAAATGCTTTGAAGTGAAACAGAGCAGTAATTCAGTCACTTGCTGTTAATGTCAAATTTATAAAACTCTATTTCACATTTTAAAGGAGAACTGCTCAGTAATTAACACAGAGTTCTGTGAGTCCTGTGCAGAGCACGGCGTCTAGCACACGTTCTTTTAGTCTATAGCCCTCCACATCTCCCAATGCTCTTATATCTATTATTGACTGCCAGCTCTAAGTGATCGGGCACAACAAGCAAAAGAAGTGAGTGGAGGCAACACACCGGCAAAATAACTGATGAGGCCGCTGATCAATTTTTGATGCGCAAAACTTGAAGATACAGTTTGGACACTGCTCCTCGCCTCTCCTCGTCTGCTGAGGTGTTCTTGAGCAGCACGCTGTAGCAGCTTCAGTTGCTAAAATGTGCTTCTTTTCCCCCCAATCAATCCTTCCCTTCCACGCTATTAATTATGACTAATTGTTGTGCATTTTTCTCTCGTGATGTTACTAAACATGCAGCAGGCACGCTGTTGACTGATGACAGATCAATGCAAACAGCAGTGTCTGTAGCACTGATCAAAATGCTTGTTTCTTCTTCTTTTTTTTCCACCACAAAGACACAAATTTATCTTTGGCTTTTATTGCACAAAGAGAAAAAAACTGTTGCTTGCAGCAGTCTGGCTCCTTTCAACTTCTCCCTCTTCATTTCCTGTTTTCCCCGAGATTCAGTCGCTGCTAAATTACATGTTCAAATCCTAAAATAATGGAAAAAAAAAGACGCTAATCTTCGCTGCTCCTTATTGTTCCCTGCCTCTGTGTCTCTTTCCCCCTGTTGGTCCCGCTGCAGCAGAGGTATGTGGTAATAATCATCCACCTACAGTTTGCTCATTAGCTGCGAGTCCTGCTCCCTGCGTGAGTCTTTTCATGTTCTTCTGTACCGACAACAACCTGAAGAAACGCTCCGTGTCCTTGCTGGGAACGCAACGGTGTGAGACAGCGTGCAGGAGTTGAATCAGGGACAGTGCCCCGCACACAGGAGGGGCCGCTTGGGGAAACCACCACCTCCGTGCAGACAAATGATTCACTACACAACAAGTGTGGGAGCTGCAGGAAGATACACTGTGTGTGTGTGTGTGTGTGTGTGTGTGTGTGTGTGTGTGTGTGTGTGTGTGTGTGTGTGTGTGTGCTTGGCCTACACGGATTTGAGCAGAGCTGATTCAAATACTGATCACACTATTTCATGCTGCTAACTTTAATGCAGCCATTTTGGTCCCGAGTCAGTGTTTTTCGCTCAGAATTGTTTCCTTGAAAACACTGAATGAAGGATGTTTACTGCTGTGATGATGTTAATTCAGGATTTCTATCTTTAGTGTTTAACTTGTATTGATTCTTAGTCTATTGAGCTGTGACTATATGTAAAATGTGCTTTTGGCTGTGGTACAGCAGGAAAATGTTACTTCTATGGAGGCAAAATAAAGAAATATCTAATGAAATCAACAATCAAGATTTATCTAATGTATCCGTTCATTTCTTTAACAAATTAAAAGATAGCATTATTATAGTTTTTTTCTCACAATTTTATGATTGGCTGTCGAACGTCCAATCACATTAATGGCCCCACACTGTTCGTCCTAGCTGGCTGGCACAGACTGAGCTTACAATGAAATGTTGAATAAAAACTGCCAGAGTGAAAGTAAAGACCTGCATTAGTCAAAAACATATTGGAATATTTCACACCATAGTTAGTTTTATGAATTGTGCACTAATTTAAATTTTGAACACTTTACAAATCCATACAGCAAGTAAGAATGTCAATAATCATAATAATAATAATAATGGTGTAATAAATAAATGCACACATACTGGTCATGCGGTTGAAACGTCCCACATTATAATATGATATCATTTTTTTAAATGGCTTAAAATGATTTGAAGCATTTTTGCTTCCAGCTATTTTTCATTACATGTACAGGGAGATAATGTATTGTTGCTCTCCACTGAAAACCATATGCTCATAGTACTACTACTACTACTACTACTACATACAAGAGCTTTGGAGGTGCACGGTTTTCAAAGGTCAACTACAGGATTCATCGCAGTATTTTTTTTTCATTTATAGAAAAATGATTTTGCAATTAAATATAATATACGGATATTTCAGCACGTGCCTGGTTGTACTTGCAAAGGATTGTCATCATTTCAGACGCTATACTGTGTCCTTGAAAATAAAATGTTTGGGTACAAGCTGAGCTCTGGAGGCTTTACCTTCCTCCGCTACGTCTCTGCTGGTCTGTTACCGATTCCAGCTCCTTCTCTCTTCTCTATTCCTAAATTGAAAACAGTGGCAGTTTGATTGGACAGTGTGCTGTGTGTCTTTCAGGCACACGGTGGATTGACAGCTAAATTCTATAAGTCACAAAATACACATTATACAAACGAGTTCTTCCTTTTGTCTCCTGTTCTTCCAGCTCTGACCCCTCTTTACGCACAGACACATTTACCGTATGAAGGGTGGACTAAAACAAAATGGCCGGCTCCTACTCGTGCATCAACTGTACACACAGGAATCAATCAAAGCATCTGTCTCGTCTGTGTGAGGGCTCTTGAATGTGAGTGTGTGTTGTGTAAACGCTTACCTGTCCCTCCATCAGTGTCATTTCCAGCTCTCTGGTCATTTCAAAGCTTATCTATCTCCGTCATGTACATATAATATTTGTAATTGCCCTCGAGTCGGACCGCAGCCAAACCAAAGCGAAAAAGAGAAATTCAATTTTCGGCCCAATCGTTTTTGAACCGGACAAAAAAAATGTAAAAGTCTGTTAGATCTCAGCTATTAGCTTGACTTAATTTCTATTTGTGCCCTAATTACATCCGAACTGGAACAAAAGCAGATATACTTGTTGCTATTTGTGTTTGAGATGATGCAAAATCTAATTTTGGGGAAACGTTCCATTCACGATGCTCTGGTGACTTTTTATCACGGCGTCTTTCTAGGGTGACTAGAAATCAACTGATTCAGCCAAATTAATTAAAACTGTGAAAGTGCCCCTCTCCTGCCATTTTTCTTCAAGGTGCACAGTTTTTATCTCATGGCAGGAGAAAAGGGGGGGTGCCTGGAAAACCATTACACATTCCTCCTCACGAGTTCAGTTGTAGATGTATGTTTCCAGCTGGGGAGGAATCAGTATATGACTACATACAGAACACTGTTGGAGTACATGTGCAGTGCATGGGTTCCACAAAACCACCTGTGAACATATTTTATGTTCATATGTTCATCATATGAACAGTTTTTCACATTAACTGTGTTGTTATTAGCAGCACTGCTTTATTGATTCTTACATTTTACATGCTAATGACAGTTTTAGGGAGATTTACATCCCTGAATTGTGAAATGATCACATTTAAAAACCCTTTGAATAATTTTATGTAATAAATAATTACTATAAAACACAGTAAACACTGTTTGAAACTAAAATATACATTTAGACCTTAAAAAATGTGTCCCAGCCATGTTGTTTTTTTTCTGTAGCATACAGTAGCAACATATCAATATTAGCGTGGACTGAAACAAATATTTATGGTGTATTCATTTACATAGTTTTGCGTTGCACATAATAATATTTAATTAATTTAATCCATGTTTCAAATGATTCTTGTCTGTTGTCTGCTGCAGTTCTACTCTGACTTATAGACAAATGATAGATATTAAAACTATCTCATGAAAATGCTGCTTTTCACAATGAACCCTTGTTTTGCACAATTTATTTTTGCATTCAACCTGCCAGTCAATATTAAGTAAGATTAAAAAAAAATAAAACAATGTCTTAAAATTCAGCATAAGGGGAGTTCAGAGTTGTGCGTCTTTATTTATCTGACTGAGCTGAAGCGTTCATCAGTGAAGGAGCAAAGGGCGGTCATCACAGGACGGGTTGAATGAATTTGAAAAGCAAAAGATGCGGGGAAGCAAAAATGAGGACACATGTTCCAGTTCAAACAAGAGCAGAAGGAAATAAAACGTGACATGTTAATAACAAAGGACTTTAGTGGTGGGTTGTAAATGTGGCGGTCACTCGGGCAACACATGAGGCCGTATCGACCGCCTGTCTGCCTCCTGCTCCGTCTGACCTAAGGCGACCCGACTCTTCTGTCCTGCTTTTACAGAGCTTAACACAGCATAAGTGTCTGCCCTCGCCTCTCCACTGCTGAGGTGATCCCACCTGAACCACAATACTGATCTCTCACTGTCTTTCTCTCGTTTTTTCCCACTTTTCTTCCTCTACTTCTGCTGCTGCTGCCCTCCCTCCCTCCCCTGCAGCGGTAAGCTGGATGTTGCTGTCAGGTGGTGAAGAAGGCCCTAACAGTCCAATCGCTGCTGTCACTCTGCCTCCCGAGACCAGACCTATGTCAAGGACCCTGTCAGGCACACACACACACACATACACACACCCGAGAAGACACACACACACACACTTATAGAAACACGCAGAGGGACGTTGTGGCATGCTTGTGTGGCATTAGTTGAACAAGTTACAACAACAGTTTTCCGTCTCATAGTGGAAAGACAAAGGACAAGGAGGTGGAAGCAAACAAACCCAGGTTTAAGAGAGCGCAGCTCGTGCGCACGTATAGAAAAACGCACATCATTTGAGAGGAAATGCACAATGGAGAAAATGCAGGATGTTCACCTCGGATCACATATAGGAAAACAGCGTAGATCCACACACACACACACACTTTCACGTCACTGCCTAACCCCGCTGCAGACACATGCGCTGTTACTGCAGCTGACACGCAACCCGGGCAAAGATAAGCAATGTCAAGATGAGTTCACACACACATATGGAGACATCACCCAGATTTCATTGAGTTGTACTGAGCAAACTTTGATTCCGGGTTAGGAAACACAAACACACCGTCTCTGCAAGTGTGTGTTTACATTTCTTGATATGTGTGTGTGTTTTCTAGGAGCCCCACATCTATGAAGTTAATTCACAGTGTCAGAGCATATATATTATTGAATTCACACACACACACTCTTACCTTCGTTGCTGTTAGTTCCCGCCGTGCCCAGAGCCTGTAGTGATATAGTCCATAGCAGCATCGCAGCCAGCCCCGGATCTGAAGCCATGGTGTTCTCCCTCACACCCCGCCAGTCTCCCTCTGCCTCTCTCTCCCTCTCTCCTTCCTCTCTAACTCCCTCGCCCTCGCTCTCCCTCTCTGCCACTCGCTGCTTCTCTCTCCTCTCCTCCTTCTTCTTCTGTGTCCCAGGGTTGAAGCGAGAAGCCGGCGCTGAAGGGGAGCGTGTGTGCGTGTGTGTGAGGAGTGTGTGCGTGCGAGCGCAAGGGCTGCGAGCTCATTGGGTTGGAGTTAAGAGCCTGCCTCTGTGGCTCTCAGTCTTCAGTCTGCCGGCTCCCTCACACACACACACACATATACATACATACACTTTAGGCAGGCAGTGGTGAGGGTGAGGGGGGAGGGACAAGCGCGTCTGTCAAAGTCTTAGCAGCCAATTAGAGCGCAGGATCAGCCCGACTGTGCACACTAAGTGCTCCCTCTGTTGCCACACCTACCCATCCTACCTGCCTGGCCAACTCTCACTTTCTGTTTATCTCTTTGGGTCATCTCTCTCTCTCTCCCTCTCTCTCTCCCTCTCTCTCTCTCCCTCTCTCTCTCTCTCTCTCTCTCTGTTATTTACCCTCATTTGTCATTGGCTTACTTCTCCCACACACACACACACACACACACACACACACACACTCACCTACCCAGTGGCAACTGGCTCACTGATGGGATGAACTGGAAACAGCAGCATGTCTGCAAGGCTCAAGGACAATGATCGGCCATCGATCCAGCGTATTATATTCATAAAGCTATTATCTGCTGCATGTCCAGGTGCAGCACAGTGTGACCTCACATGTGTGTCTGTTATTCAAGGGCTGTGATCAGGTATCGATTCATGTGAAGATGGGGGAACTCACGCACGCTTTTCTTCACACTCAGCTGCGTGTCGAAGTAAAATCATTACACACACAGTGCGTGGTTCACAAAGGTGACAGGAGATAAGATTTAAGTCGTTTGTCACTGCAGTCAAAGTCTGTTTACAGCGCTGATGTTCACGAAGTAAGAGTAACTTTAACACTGTACAGCTGACAAAACAAGCCCATCACCAGGTCCATTTAGAAGCTGCTCCGAAGATAATCGTGTGATTTGCCCGAAAGCCCCAGAACAGCTTCTAAATGGCTTTGGCATGAGATTGTTTTCCTCCTAAACAGCATTTACAGTATATAAAATAGAATTACAGTGTTACGACAACTGACATCAACCCTAGACTGTATTTATTACTAATATGTATTATTAACATTGTTAAGCTAATTATAGTTGTACAACTAATAGTGCTTCTGCTACTAGAAATAATAGTGGATAAAGTTTTGTGTTAAGTTTTGTCAAAATAATACTAGAAATGTGTGTTTTCCTACTAAAACCACCATTACTACAATTTTAAAAACAAATATAAATTAGATAATCATAATATTAACAATAAAAACAATAATAATAATTAGTAGTAATTGTAATGGTAGTAGCAGCAGAGTTTATTAATATTATTGTCATAATATAAATGCATAATATTTTAAACACAATTATTATTATTAACATATACATGTGAATGTTTTTGACATTATACCGTGTCTACAAATAGTGTTATACTATTTAATTTTATTATGCTACTACACATCCACAAACAGTATTATTATTATTATTATTATATTATTGTCATTATTATTATGTGGTTATTATTTCTAATACTACTACTAGTCTACCAATTTTGCATTCTTAACTGTGTGGTGTGTGTTAAAAATAAATAAATATATAATTTTATTTATTTATTAAATTAATAAATAATAATAATAAGAAGAAGAAGACGAATGTTGGCGATATAAATAATACAATTTGGATTTAATTATTAGAAAATAATAACCTTACATATAAATCATTTAAACGACTTTATAAGTGAAAGGATTATCTTATTTTAAAAGTTGGAAGTGTGGTCTAATGTGTACAGGATGAGTGTGTCACAGTGCTCAGAAGTGTGCAGCACTGCTGTACGCCCTGAAAGCCTCGGGACACGGCAGCACAACACTGTCAACGCTCGGCTGCCACCACGACAAGGCTGCTGCTATAGAGCCACTGCTGGGGCCACTTGAGTCGCCTCTTACATACACACAACAGGAAGGAGGGGAGTTCTGCTCGTCCTACAATTTATTGAAGACTGTACCTGAGGAGTACCACAGAAGATTGAGGGTGAACAGAGACACAGCTGGCCTGCAATGACGAGTGTCCAGGCCAAATTCAGGCAGTGCCAGCCGCCCCCCACCCACCTACCCACCATTAGGCCTGGAGACACAGGGGTTTCTGTTTGAGTTTTTAATGCTTCCTCCAAAGCACGTACAGGGGAGCCTTGTGCCTACGTGCAATGCCCCAATGATTGGTGGACCAAGCAAGACATAAACACAAAAACGCAGAGGGATATGCATCTTATGCAGGCAGACGTAGTTATTCTGTGTATCTGCTTTGTCCCCGGTCTGCAGTGTGTGTGTGTTCAAGTGTGAGGCTTCAGTGCTTTACCACTAGGCTGCACTGTCAGTCTGCCTGTCTAATAGGCTGCAAGCCTGTGAGGGCGGCAACATTGTCATCCTCACCCCGACGCTCCAATCTTTTTAAGACCAAGGGAAAGAACGCTCTGCGGACCAGCAGAAACCCAGAAAAAAAAAACACTGATTTTTGTCAGTGTCTGATGGGAATGCACCACCAAAGGGATTTACAGAGAAGGAGCAGGCTGACAAAAAGAGTTCAAACACATAGAATTAAATTAGATGTTTCTATTACTGGTAAAAAACAACAATTTATGTAGGAATGATTTCCCATTAAAATAAACAGCCTGGAGCGACTCACTACGCAAAAGTAGAAAATATACAAAGTGTATGTTCTGTGTTTTTTATCCAAACATGTTCCTTTTTAGTGTATTGAACCAAAAAATAGGTGTGTATCAACACACACAAAAAAAAAAAAACTCACGCTAGCTGCCGACTCAGTCACCTTTTGCTTCTCTAGTAATTGGTTTTTAGTGCAGAGGCACATCAGTGTGACATCTTAGTTTAGGCACCAGTGTAAAGTCTTGTAAAGTCTCTCATTGCTGCCTAGAGGAGGGTGGTAAACAATTTCCACATTCAAAAACAAAATGTCCAAGAGTGTGTGAATAATAGTACTCTGATGATCAGCTATTATACAAATAATAGTGTAACTCAGAATATGAACATGAAGGAGTCATACTAATATTCCAGGGTCATTTTGTCCTTAATTGAAGTAGTGTGAGTGAGAGAAACGTGTGACAGACGTGCTATAATACACACACACACACATAGTGGCAAGCTCATTAAAATGGCTCCCCATAGCTCTCCACTCTCACAGTGGGTCTTTGAGAAGACTTGTTGTTGTATACTCGTACACTGTATGCATGCACCATAATGAGAACATTTACTAATGCCTATCGCCACGACAACAAAGTGGGGAGTCCCCCGTATGTGTGACCACCACGTGAGAATCTGGGTTCCCGGTGTGGGGGCATGGGTGGGGGTGTCATCTGTGGCTAGCGTTGGGCATTAATACCTTAAGGTGTGTGACTGCATACGTGATCGCATGTGTGTGTGTGAGTGTATGACGTATGCATGTGTGTACGAGGCAGCGAGCAGATGGCGGGGGTCAGTGCGTGCCTACTGTTGTGGGGCTTGTTGGTGTGTGTTGGCTAAATATAGCGCGGTTGTGACAGAGCTGCTCAAAGCACAGTCACCGACTCTGTCGCCGCTCTCACTTTAATTCTTTGATCAGTTCAGCTCCACTTATTTCACCTCAGTGTAATCCAGTCACTTCAAAGCAAGTAAATTCATTTCAGGTAAATTAATATCAACTATAAACTAACAAACCGTGGAATGACACTCAAAGCTGTAATTTCACCTGACAAATGTTATCATCTCCAGTTAGCATAGCTGTTTATTATCTGTTGTTTTAACGACGTCCTAGAACTTACTTTATACCCGTCTGGTAGGATGTACTAGTACTAATGATAATAGTACTTTATTGTTTACACTCACCTCTTTTCCACTAAGCCCGTTCCAGGACTAATTATGGGCCGGTTCTTCATTTTGAAGCAGCTCTTCATGATTTTATAGCCAACTACGGCGCCTAACCAGGAAAACCTGTTCCACTAACCGGAGATGCTGTAGTTCACACACGTATTTAAGTTGGAGAACGTCCTTCAATTCCTTCATTCCTGAAACATCACACTTACAACAAGAATTGGATAGAATGAGTAGACTGTGACCTTTGACCTTTGGCTGCCAAAGCCTGAAGAATTTTTCACGGACAGTTGTGGCAAATTTGAAGGAATTGCCCTAATGCATTTCTGACATCAGCTCTCAAGGATTAGATAATGATGAGGCCACTATGACCCTGACCTTTGGCCTCCAAAACTAATCAGTTCATCACTGACTCCGACTGGACAGGTGCAGTTCCATTCCCATCTAAGTGTTTAAAGCGTTCTTCACATATCACATTCACTGATGGGCCACAAGAACTGGATGAATGACCTTGTCATTGTCTCTGTGACCTTGACCTTTGACCTTTGGCCACCAAAATCTAGCTGTTTCATCATTGATGTTCAAGTTGACATTTGTTCCAAATTTAAAAACATTCCTCCTATTCAAACTCTTTTAATTCAATTCAATTCAATTCAATTCAATTTTATTTGTAGAGCGCTTTTTACAATTGACATTGTCACAAAGCAGCTTTACACAACCAAAGAACAGTACATGAACAGTGTATGTATATGAGTCATAATAATGTGATTGTCCCTGATGAGCAAGCCGAGGGCGATGATGGCAAGAAAAACTCCCTGAGAAGGCAACAGGAAGAAACCTTGAGAGGAACCAGACTCAACAGGGAACCCATCCTCATATGGGTGATTACATGCTGTGTAGGCAGCAGTTCAGTATAACAGCTAATGTCTTTAAGTTAATATGGAGTCCAGTTAGTTAATTGCAGGCAGACTTGTTCCATTCCTTGACTATCGAGCGTTGAGTCGAGACCTCCTAGAAACGGCTTCCGACGTCCGCCGAGGCCAAGACCAGGACTTCATGGTAGTGTGTGACGAACTCCAGTCTCCAAACGCATCCCAAAGGGCAAATGGTGGATCCAGGTGACGAAATCTCCAGCCAGAAGTTGGGTATCAGGATGAGTCAGACAGGTCCAGAGGGCAGAGGGTGGAATGATGTGTAGCTCGACAGAGAGACAGGAAGAGGGAAATAGAGAGGAAGAGGGAAAAGAGAGAGGGAGAGGGAAAGAGAGAGAAGAGGAGAGATTGCAGTTAGTTGTGATCACAGTCAGATAAAGTTTGAGGTGAATGTATATTTAGTGTAGTGCAGCAGGGACTCCGGCAGGACTAATTATGACAGCCTAACTAAAAGGGTGGGTTCAGAAGAAAACACAGACATGAGGGCGCACTGGGATGTAGAGCAACCAAACACTTCACCATCAACAAACCTGAGTGATCAGTGAGAGTTGGGAAGACAGCATCTAAACATACCAGTTCACCATAATGCTCTACGTCCATGAGTCCTTCCCAGATCTATTTACTCAAATGCTTGACTAAATAGGTAGGTTTTTTTACTGGTAGACTTTTGAAACATCTGCAGGAAGCATCGAGATTCATTAATTCAGGACACTGACTTTGCAATGATCACAAAAACAGTGTTTAATAAAACTATAGCATGTGGTTAAATTGGTTTTTACCTGGGTACATGCATATATATACCAGTAGGACAGTGGGTGAGCGAAGCTGAGATGTATTCTCTCTCTGTAACATCCCCTGATGAAGGTAACTGCTCAGTTTGCAATCACAAACTCAGCCAGCCGAGTCTCATCTAATCTAGTCTTAATCTCATCTGGATGGCTTGTGTGATCAGACTCTGCACTGTGACATTCATTTTCTTTAAGATTCTCATTTTTAGTTCTTCTTCTCTGCCCTGTCTGGCAACAGCGGGACAGAGACACTGAAAATATTAAACTATTTAGATCACCTGCAAAGACCTTTTTCAGCCTCCTCGTCTGTTTTGCTTGTCATCTTCCAATTGTTCACTCCCCTCTCCAACATTGAGGTCACTGAACTCCTATCAGTGTGCCACGGTTTACACAGCTCCAGGTCAGAGGTGCTGCACTTACCAGATAGACTCACAGAGACGAGCTTTGTGACTAACATTGAATCACAACAGGCAAAAAGTTAAATATTCAGCAAACAATTGCACTTCATGATAAATTCTATCACACAACAGATGGTGGACGATTGTAATTAACAATAACAATTACATCATACAGACACAGTATTATATATGTTTTTTAACCATTTTAAAACAATTTCAACCAGTGAAGCAATAACAACAGGGTTGTACAAAACCCACTCTGTTGATGTGACTTTGATTCCAGATAAAGGCTCGAACGATGGTTCTGAAGTGGTCTCCTCCCAGAAGATTCCAGAAACGTTGATGATGACAATCATCTCTTCACAGTGTTGAGATACTTAAGAAGATTTCATGATGATGCTGAAGGTATTGCTTTATGTCATTAAGAGACACACTAGGATGCTAATCAACAACAAAAATAGTGCAGGCCCATTCAAATTGAACAGAGAAGGCTGAACAGTATTAATAATAATAAAGTTAGAATAAAGTTTCTCAGGGAAGAGAACTTTGAGTTCAGAAAGTATTTATTTTGTCTTTTATCTTATCTCTGAGCATTTGTGATTGTTGGCATTAAAACAATCAAGTAGTGTGGATTGAAAACTAGACCGATTAATACTTAATGATCAAGTCTAAATAGTCAATGCTTTTTATGTGCAGTTCTTCATCTGTATGTGGCAACTACACAGGGTAAGGGTTGGGGTTAAGGAAAGAAATAAAAAAAACATTAATTGCATCTCTGTGATGTGATGGAACACCTCATCTTTTGTCTTAAAGGCTGAGGACAAAGGCTACACATCCATTTACCTCCCTGACCTTTAGCTACTGCCTTGCTACATAAGAGACACCGGACTTCATCTAGTGTAGATCATGATGTGTGGAACCTTTCAAACATGACTCTTGGGCAGAACAATGAAATACATGGACCCACTAAACATATTAAGAGCTACAGTAAGTTGGTATCCATACTGTCAAACTATAAAGATAAACAGCCTAATAATCAGAGGAAAAAGCAAATCAGATTTTTCTCATGTTGCACTACCTGTGTCAGCAAAACAAACCCAGCAAACCTTCGAAAGGTCTATATGGTCACACTGAGCTCTCTGGACCAACAAAGTGCCTTTTTGTGTCCGTTCTAAAAGCCTTTCTCCAACTTTTATGAACGTTAATGCTAATCATGATATTCATTGTAGGATTTCAATCATTTCTTTAAAGTTGCTACCTTCCAGCAAATCTTTTTATGGGCAACTACTCTCGGTCTGACCAAGTAACCCCACGACATCTCCAAGAGCATTCAGGTCTAGTGGATTTAATGAGCCTCGTTTTCAGCTGAAACTTCACTCCTGTTACCTGCTGCTAATCTGTAATGCTTCCTTTGTGTAGCTAGGACCAAACAGAGCCTGACTGTCTGTCTAACGTACCTTTATGAACAGCTAAAGCACATTTAGACAAAGTGATGTGCAGACAAGACAGCCTGATGTTACTATGTTATGCTTTGCGTAATGAGCGTTGATTATTCAGTCTATTTTACCTGCATATGTTACTGATTGCTTCACTCATTTCAGTTCTTCCCCCTGTGATTTCTTGTCTCAAACGACATACATTTACAGGACTTTTTTCTCCTGCTATCTTTACAATATTACAAGTCCTGCAGTTTCTATGATGGTTGTGAAAGTGTACAGCCAAATATATTAATGACTTAATCCAGCAAGGCACTTTAACGTCAAAGGCTGAGCTGCGCCCTCAGTGATAACACACAAACATCGTCTGGAAAGCACGTGTCTTGTCATGTCAGTATGTCTTGTATTTCAAGGTGTTCAACATTAACTCTTTAGTATGTAAGAGAACTGGAAATTATTTTATTTTTCTAGTGTTTCTCAGTTATTCATGTACCTACCCAGACACCTCACCCTGAAGTTCACACATTTACCATCCTGTACCTGCAGAAAGGTGTGAAAGTAAATATTTGATCTATATAAATCACAATTTTAAAAGAAAAGCCACTAATAAACATGATGTTTTTCAATTGATAGCCAGTAACAACCTGAACTATAATCTCAGCATCTGATTTCAGTGTAAAATGTGATTTATAACATACAGTGACATGAAAAAGTATGTAAACCTTTTGGAATTTCATGGTTTTCTGCATTAATTTCTCTACTTATTCCCCTAGCACTATGAGGTTTTTATGGTTGTGTTATTATTTTAGGAACATCATATTTGTTGTTGTAATAGACTTAGATGAAGATCAGGAAAAGATTCCCATACTTTTTTCAAGTAGCCTAATGATGAATCAATCTATCCTTCATTTATCTATCTCCACTTGTCCTCTTAAGGGTCGTGGGAGTACTGGTGCCTATTCTGGGCCTGCAGGGTCCCCAGTCTATCACAGGGCATGGTGAACCAAAAAACAATTCTCCAGAAAACGTTCTATTTGGTTGAGCTAGCTGCTAAGAGAGACTCAACCTGTGCCATTTTGCTGAAGGTTTTGTCTCACACTGAATGATACCAAACGCGACTTTTATGCTGTTGATGGTTTCCTGAGAATTGTGCACACAATTTAGTACTCACTGTTTGTGATCTTAGCTCTCAGAGTGTTTATATAAACTGTGTGTGGCATAACTTTTGCACAGCAATTCTGGTTGTACAAATGTACACTATCCTTATTTGATCATATTTAGGTCAACATATTCTAGAAACACTGCTTCCAGTTATTACTACTTTGCCATTATTTGCTATTAAAATACTTTTAGTAAATGTTGTCTTTTGATATTTCACATTGCAATACTTGAAGGAAAGGCAAGGATACTTTCCTTTGAAGTGCTAGGAGGTGTTAAATGTAAAAGTGTTTTTTATAACAAACCTACAATGACTAGAGTACTTCCCTAAAAAACTTTAAACTGTTGTACCACTTCAAATTCAATACAATAACAATAAATTAAAACAGAATATGAAATATAAAACAGCAATATAAAATCACTGCTAAAACAAGATATTCCCAGCAGAGTGGTTAGAACTTGCCTGAAGAATACTCTACTACAAATGCAAGTACCACTTCAAATTCTTTATTCAAGTTGATGTAACACAATTGACTTAAAGCACTAAAGTATTCCACTAAGCAAACTGCGTACCTTAAACAGTATTGAGCTTAATTTGAAGAATTATATTAACTAGTAATGGGTATGAAAGCTTTGGCTGTCAAGGCCAGACTTATTTTTAACTTTGCATATCACCTGGTCGTTAATTCATTAAATTACATATTCTATTTGTTGATTAGACAGCACACCTACACCTCTGGTGTGGCACAGAGGAGAGCAGTGAGCTTTGCAACTCTTGGAATTGAAGCCTGCAGCACATTCTACCAGGATGTAAGGCAGCTTTGATGCAGGGCTGACACAGGTGGCACCATGACCGGGTCCCGCACAAACTCACAGAAGTTCTGGAGGCAAACAGAACCAGCCCAGTAACATCTCAGAGGTGGATTCACTGTGTTATGAAAGGAGAGCAGGCCCGAGCCAGTACTGAGTGGAAGCTGCTGTTAATCGGTTGCTCAGGTTCCCAATGGAGGTCAACTTATCCTCCCTACGACCTGACTTTCGACCTGACAATCTCGTGGCAGTATGGAATGCAGGTCAAAGGGTAAATATGGTGAAAGTTTAGATCAACAGCAAATTAAATAGGTGCAGATGACAAAGCTGAATAAGGAATAGGAACAGTTTCATATTCGATCTGTTACACATGCTTCTGATATTGCTTTGTGAAGATTCAGTATTTCATAACTCAGTACAACAATGATTTAATGTCAGCACACAATCAACAACAACCCAAAATTAGCTGAAGATGATCTGTCATTATATAAGGCCCTTAATAAAAAGAGTGTGTGTGTATGTGTGTGTGTATGTGTGTGTGTGTGTGTGTGTGTGTGTGTGTGTGTGTGTGTGTGTGTGTGTGTGTGTGTGTGTGTGTGTGTGTGTGTGTGTGTGTGTGCTAGTGTTTTCTCCAGAGAAGAGGGTTTTATCCAAGAACAATATCAATAATAAGGCCAAACTCTGTGTATGTGTGTGCTGCTTTAAGTGTGTATACAACAAACTGTACATTTGTGTGTGTGTCTCTGGGAAAAAAAGAGTGTGAAAAAGGGCTTTGCAGGGTCAGGTTTGTTGTTGTGTTAATACAGTTTATTGCTAATTAGCACACTGCCTTCTAGCCTCAAGTGTCCTCTCACAGTACACTCCATTTCCTAACAATCAATTTTCATGAAAACAAGAATTGGCCCTGAAACTACAGTCACAATGACCCAGAGTCTTTGTTGTTCCTTTTTTTTTCTTGGTTGTTTTCTCCTGCTTTATGTTCTCCATGAGCATGACATTTCAGCACAAGACTGACATCCCAAAAGACGAATAGCCAAAAGTGATGAGTTGTCTTGTATCTTGTCTCTAAGAAAGCTTGTCTTGACTTGTTTGGAAACCCCGAGAGTTGACAGACTGACAGGAACCGCTCCACTGAGACTCTGTCAGACACTGTGTGTGTGTGTGTTGGTCTTATATGTGTGCCAGTGAGGGTCACAGAGTGCCTGTGTGACACATGGCTTGTTGTATCTTAAATCGGGAAAAAGAAAAAAGACGGAGACGGGCTCTCTGGCCAACAACTTACACAGAGACGTGAGAGTGATATTGATCCTTTTACCCAGCTCTGTGAAATAAAGCAAGTAATGATATTTCCCAAAATATTGAAGTATTCCTTACATGTATTCTGCTGGAGTACTACTACTTACAGTATATATACTTCACTGTGTTGTCAATTGAGCTTGTGAATCAAAAGAGAAAAGAAAAAACATTTAGGACAAGGAATGAAAAGTTCATCACATGTCATGGCAAAACCCAAGCCATGAAATTCAAGGAACTCTCTGTAGACCTCCATGATAATATTTTTGGGTCAGGGTATAAAAGCATTTTGTAAAGCTTTGAGTCTTCCCAGAGGAACAGTTGCCTCAATCATTTTGAAATTGGAGAAGATAGGAACCCCCAAGACTGTTCCTAGAGTTGGTTGGTCAGCCAAACTGAGCAACCAGACAAGAGGGACCTCAGTCAGGGAGGTGATCCGGTACCCAACAACCTGGCAGATGGATAATCCACATTAAGACAGGTCAGGACTTTATGTTATAGTGGTTAGAAAGAGCCCACCTTCTGTCTGGGGTTTGGTAAACAGCATTTAAAGAGCGTTAAAGAGCAAGTGTGAGGAAAATGAGACACAGTGAAACTGTGGTCACTCAAACACCAGGTGCTGCACGTCCCCATCCTAATACGAACTCTGTGGTAAAACTGTGTAATCTTTTGTGCTTAGATTCTGCTTTGTATAAATTGTAAATCTGTCTCCACTGTCGTTGGTATTCATTGATGGACCAGAGGCGGCATTGATGATAGTTTGTTGCTGGCCGTTACATTCAGTATATAAAATATGAACAACACGTGCTCTACTCCACAGGCTAGCAGATGGAAGGTGTAAATCTGAAAGGTGTTTATATCTTAAACCACCTCATCAACGGTACAGGTTCAGGAAAAAGTACACCTCCTGTCTCAAACATCTTCATAGACTGTACTGGATTTATTAGCTATAAGTAATTAGGATTCAAAGTTCTCATTTGTAGGTAGGGCTGCAACGAAGAGCCAGTGTTTCCATGTTTTTACACTTACTATAGCCTGCATGACAGTTGCTGCCTTTTTTCACAAGGTATCATCTGAATCTTTATTTCTAATTTATTTCAGCATTCAAATGCATCATAATTAAGAATGAAAAGTTAACTTTAAAGCAGCCCTACATACAGAAGAGCTAATATCAGAAGCCAACAGAACTGAGCTAGATTTACATAAACTAAAACCCCAGCAGTCTTTCTTTAAACCTGTGTCCTTGTTTGTGAGATGGCAGCACTAATCACTGACCCTGCGTGCTACCCCAGGAAAATATTATCACCTGTGTTGGCTCTCCTTAACAAATAAATGTGACAAGGTGACACAGCACTAACGGAAACACTGATACACCATCTCCCGCCTGTTTCCCAGAGTCTGCAAACTACTTGTTCTGGTGCTTTCATCACCTCTGTTTCTGTACACTGTTTGTGTTCTCTTAAAGCACGCTGTGACAAATGTCACCAGACCTCTATAAAAAAATTGACCTACACAGTTATAGGGGTCTTATAGAGCAAAGAACTTGAGAGAAATACATTTTGGCAGCAGATTACACTTATAGTGCCTGAAAGATTTTCTATTTAAATCGAAATGCAACAGTAGAGATGCTGTAAAGAAGCTGCCAGTATGGTGTCCTTGTAGTGAGAAAAGAACATTTATTAAAGTAAGTGCAACTATTGAAACTGTCAGGATGTGACTAGTTAGCTTTTACTTATTAGAGCCTCACAGCAACAATCATAGGCCCAGACTGAGGACCTTATAGAACTGCAAAATAGTTTTTTTGTGTGTGTATTTACCAAAGATGGAAAAAATAAACTTTATTAATCCCCAAAGGAAATTTAGGAAAGTGTCAAACTATTTATTTAAACAAAAATCATAACTGATGCTTTAAACTAATCATATGAATGTAATGCTGTGGCCACAGTGGTGACCAAGGGTCAACCCAAATAAAAAAAGGAGAGAGGAAATTCGAAAAAACACTAGAGCAGGGATTCTCCTGGTCACTGGGTCCTCGAGGCGCACTGTGCTCCTTAATTTGCCTGTATCAGGTTTATTCAGATAAGGGTGGAGTGGAAGAAGACAGAGTAAATTGGTATCTTTCGACTGACCACACCTGATCCAGGTAATCAGCAGTGAGTAGGGCAGGGTTAGACATATTGTATTTCTTGTCCAAACCCAACCCTGTGCAGTGTTTTTCTAATATGGCCCACGTGCTTCACTCTTAGGCCCATGGGTCAAACCGACAGTGTCCCAAACCCAAACATGATTTGTACATTTCAAAAACCCAAACCAAACCTAATTTGGCTCAGGTGTTCACTTGCAGAACCTGAAGCTGTTCTTCTTTTGCAAACTGTTGCACCCTTAACTTGTCAACCATCTTATCCGTGTTGTGTAGAGTCTACCTCTCACAAGAAAAGGATACAGTTTCTGGTTTACCAAATTTTTTTGAATTGTAAATTTTTAGTTTTTCTCAAACAAACAGCTGTGACCGCACCACTCCCTGCGTTCCGGGTCATTTCTTATGTCGTTGCAATTATCAGAACAGAGATAACAAACCGCTTATATGACAATATCTTGCTACAATAAAGATCTGTTTGTCTTCTATTTGAATTGTTACTGTGACACTACTTGTCACCGAGGAGGAATGTAGCAGCAGGTAGCACCTTCATACAGTAAGACCATATGATCTGACTGCAGCACCTCCTTCTGTCATCTCCCAACGCATCGCCTCGCTCATTTACACTTCAAAAAGGAGCCTAGCTGCTTTAAGGAAGCACTTCTTGTGTGGGCACAGGTGAATATAGGCAAGCCTGTGTGTGCATAATTAGAGGAAGCTTTCTCTCTGTGGCCCCTTGAGGTTTCTTTTACAACCTGGAAGCAGTGATGTCAATTCATTTTGCTGCATTTTATGAATCTCCCTGCACCCATTTTCATTTAAGGCGTAGAATCGATAAGGGACAAATTGTGCAGCTGATGAACTGCGATGGCCCCACTGTGTACTGTAGGTGGGCGTGACCTATCACAGCGGCGCTGGCGAAGGAACACGTACACACTACTGTGCTGGAATAAACAAAGACAGAAATAGATCTTTAGGTATTGTGCAACTTGCTGCAGAGACAACAGGGTCGTCCTCTCTCAATCCTAGTCTGCGTCTAAGGATCTCTTTATCTATGACAGACTCTCTCAAAAGGGTTGTGTGTTTTTTTTTTTTTAAATGAGCATGGAAGAAGGAGGGAGATGGAGAAGAGGAGCTGGAGCAGGAGGAGAGAGAGTGAAGAGAGGTAAACAAGGACTGTCACCAAACAGCCAGAGAGAGTTCTTTGTCACTTGCAGAAAGAGAGCAAACAAGGCAGGCAGAGCGAGAACAGAGGTGTGTGTTTGTGTCAGCATCTCCGCATGTGTGTGTGTGTGTGTGTGTGTATCAGCAAGTCTGAATGTATCTTTGTGCCTGCGATTGAAAAGGATGGTAGGAATTGTGGGAAGCCGTGGGAGGTTACTAGGAGTGCTGCATCATGGGAGGTAGGTTCAAGTAAAGTTCAACACTGAGTGAGTTGACCCAGAAGCATTGTCAGGATAACACACACACACACACACACACACACATGCAGGATAATAGCTGAGTCCAAAATTTAGCATCTTGGGGGCATAATGCCCGTGATGCCTTAAATCACTGTCTAAAGGCCTTAAACAGACACACATCCACACACACACACACACACACAGGCATGCACAACCACTACACAAACATACAGTTGATGAGCTTATCTCGTCTGAATGTAGTCTATTTATTTGTTTGCCAAGAGTGCAAATACAGCAGGGACAAAGAGCACCAGGCACTGTAAATCCATTTAAGTGAGAGAGAAAATATATGTGAGCAATCTCCTGCCTGTGTGTGTGTGTGTGTGTGTGTGTGTGTGTGTGTGTGTGTGTGTGTGTGTGTGTGTGTATGTGTATGTGCACTACTGCTTACTGTCCATATCAAAAACTATAGGTTGTGAATTCAGACAAAACTTAAATTACTGAGCAGCATCTTGTTCTAACCACTTAAAGTGCAGCCAACAGAATCTAACATGAACTATGCAGAATGCTAAATTGTTCTGTGTTTGTAAGTTCATCAAAGCAAAAAGATTTTTTGTTTTTGTTGAGTTCAGTAACATTTCATCCATTTCTGAATTTGACAGTAAACCACATGGAGTTAACTTACAAATGAGACCAGGTGCAGAAGGAATCGTTTTATTTTGGGTATGCCATTTTTAGCATGTGCACAAAAGACAGCAAAAGTTGAGCATCTACAAGCGTGTCTGGCTCAGCTTCTTAAAGTGAATGTAAGGGGTGAGCAGAATCAGGACTATTGTTCTAATAAAAGTCAGGCATGACTGAAATAAAACCACCTTTATTTTTCAACTTGCTTTTTATTTCATTGTTCTTTTGGGTGGAACACAGTTAGATCCCCATGTGGCTGGGGAGTCAGTTAGCTTTGAACTCAGCAGGTTTATAGATTTTGACATCAAAGGTGACCAAGGTCAGTAGTGCTCTTCAACTCTGCTAAGCACCTGTCATCATGATGTTTAGTGTAGTGTTGCCCCACCATTACTACTTAGCCAAAATTTAAGCTCATGGCAAGGTGCCTCTAATTTCATTAACTCTGTCAAAATCAATACTGCAAAGTGTCAAAGTGATAGTGAGCTCTAATCTCACAAGAACATTTGAATTTGGAGTTCATATTTTTGTGTATCAGAATATTGACCATATAGCAGCAATACATATGACTAAAGGGTAGGTACAGCAGTGTCATCTGACACTGTGGCGATAATACTGTGCCTCAATAAATGAATTCATATGTTCAACTGGTACTTACCTACATACAAACCCTACTTATAAGTTCAATATGAAATTCATACAGAAGTCCAGGAAACAGATGTATGCTGCAGTCTAAAGTCACTGAGAGAAGCTTTTACATACCCCACCAAACAAACTGCCAAATTCAAGCATTATGACATGAAATAGTGCTTAAAACTTCTCACTGACTCCCATCTAACAAAGTTTAGCTTTAAGCAGGGCAGTGCGAGACAGACGCAGTTTCCACTGAGAGCTTACCTAGATGTGTCCTGGCTGCTGATTGCGTTCAGTACGTCAGTTCTGAGACATCGACTGTAGTACAACTCATTTAAAATCAACTCTCTCTCATCCTCTCTCACCACTTCCTGTTCATCCCAAACTAAAGCCTGAAGGATGAATATGAAATGACCACTGTATTTATGCCAAATGTAAATGGATGAAATTATTTGAACAGTACATATTATTGAGATATATAATATTTCATTAATAATAGCATTCACATGACAGCCGTTCACACCTACGGGCAAGTTAACCGAACCTGACAGACATGCATCGTCACTCCATCTCATCCTAGAGCATCACCTTTTATTTTACAGGCTTTGTGTCTTATGGATATTATATTTTTATTGGACTATTTAATATGTGAACATGCTTTTCACCTGCTTAAACTATATGTTTCTAGATGAAACATGTTCATGTCAGTGTCAGTTGTGTTAGAATAGACATGAGCAGAGAATTAACTATCATTGCTTTTGTATTTTAGCTAAATTAATCTAGACAAACAAGGAGCTCTAATGGTAATTATTGTAGCTGCAGAATGAGTAGTTGAACTTTTCAAGCTTTTCTCAAACCTCATTAAAAGCAGGTGGAGGTGCCTGGGAAACAACAGGTAATGCCAGGTATGCAAGCTGATTGATTAGTTTCATCAAATTGTTGACAGTGACACTGCAGGCCAGATGGTTTTAAAATAAATAGAACGCTTGAAAACTGCAAATATGATGCAGTGAAGTGCACTTTCTATTTCAGAAAATGTGATGACCTTCGCATTCACACACAAGTGTGGCGGTTTTCAACCATATTTCTACGTGGCATCCTTGAATTAAACTGACTGCATGGAGAATTGTCTTGTTAAAACAGACTTTACTTTCATTAAGCTTTAACAGACAAAACAACTAGTGCTACTGAGCATGTGCCTGCATTCACAATCACCCCTCAAAGTGCGTGTGGCTTTGAGAGATAGTTTGGCATATCGAGTGAGAAATTTCAAATTGCATATTGTCTAAAACTTCAAAGGTCAAGTTATGCATAACCATGATAATGTGTACTCATAAATAATAGCCATGTTATATGGTCATTAGCCACAGTTTTTCACCAGTTGTTGTGGTGAGATTGTCTCAATAGTAATGAGACCAATAATTCACATTTGTTTTACACACTGCTGTTTACTTCGGAATATCCTAAGAAGAGAAGCACAGATCAGATGGGGCTGTATTTCATCCACAGTGATGAACAAGACACTTTGTAAAGATGCCATCTGTTTGTGCTCCGATCAAAACATTCAAGAGTAACGTAACACTGAATAGACAGTGTTTGGAAATGCTTATACTGAGAATAGATTGTGGATTTCTAATTCACAAATACAGTGGCAAGAAAAAGTAAAGGCAATATTTGCAAACTGGCTTTCTGTAATCATTTAGAAAGCTGCTCAACCACCTTTGGCAGCTACACTCAAACACTTGCATTCGCCATACAGTGAGTCCTGCAAGACTTCCTCAATGAAGAGTAGCCACAGGACCAAATAATCTCCAATTACAGACAACTGGTCCAACTATAGACTCATGAAACTCTTTCTGGCTACATGCAAATCAACAACTCTTGATCAAAGCTCTTCTGACAAGTCTTTTTGGCAAAGCATGACTCAATGCGGCTCCTGAATAGCACAGGGACGGGATGTTTTTATAGGTGAAATTAGTTCTAAACTACACTTCCATTCTCATTTCATTGAATGGACTCCAGGTGTAGAAATATTGTGTTTGTTATTTGTGACTTCTGTGAAGATCAGATTACACTTTACACATTACTACTTTTACTACTGTGACTAAAGGTCAGAGGCAGACTATAAAGAGACCATAGTCTTCCTAAAGTAAGGAAACACACATGTTTAACACGTTTTCTGCATTTTCCATCACTTGAAGTTGGACTGGTGTAATGGTCCTCCCACTGTGTCCTCTTCTTCTGCAATTGTTTGATGGCTTCTGACTGGTAAATGATGTAATAATAATAATAATAATGTAACTTTATTGATCCCCTTGAGGAAATTCATTTTGGACAGCTGCCAGACTGAGTTGGTGCTACTACAGGGTTTCGGTGTCTTGTCCAAGGACACCTCAGCAAGTAGCCAGGAAGAACCGGGAATCAAACCACTCACCCTGGGGTTTGTAGGTGACTACTCTACCACCTGAGCTACTGCCGCCTGTGTACCAACTTGTCAAACCAACTCCCAATATTCACAGCAGAAAGGAAATGTGTACATGTATTCATTTTCTATTTTTTTTAATGGAAAATCAGTTTAAACCTGGGAGGTGACAAAGCACACTTTTTTAGAAATAGTGGTAACAGCAAACTCTCCCACCTCTGCACATCTGGTCTTTTGCTGTGGGAAGTGAGAGTGTTTGGCTGGCGCTGACATTTACTCGACATATTACAAGTTTAACCTTGACCCCTCAAATTTTCTTATTCTTGCCCTGATACTGTGTTGTGGGAGACAGCGAGTTGAGTAGACACAGAGCTCTTTTAGTGGGATAACAGTTATCTTTGTGGCTTCAATCAAGGCCAAAACCATCTCCTAAGAAGTCCCACATGTACATGCAGCTATGGCTTACCTTATGTGAGAGTGTGTAATCGGGAACACTGGAGTAATGTTTCCCTGCACACAGCTGCTAAGTGACAACAAAAGGCCCGTCACTGTGATTAATGACAAGGGAAGTGTCCCTGCGTGCTTCCTGTGTGCAGGACTGTAGCAGCAGCTCTGAATGGAGCTGTGTGCACTCACCATCAGGCGTTCATGTGCAGGGCGTGCATGTGCATCTCTGTCGGGCTCTTTCTTCACAAGTTAATACCTACACTTATCTGTGACCTTGCACACTCTTACCGGCTTTTCTCCTCTCCTGCAGGGCTTGCCCACCCAGCCTGATGTTTTTTGGCTCGGGAGAAGAAAAAGGTAGGGTAGAAAAGAGGAGGACACTGTGCCATAACCGAAACATGACACGCCATGACATGGGGAAAAAACAGAGATGGATCCAGAACGCAGTGTCACAACATGACATATTCACCAAAGTGTTTCAAAAGCAGCAGGGCTCTGACTTCTTGCCATAAACTTGTTTTCATGCCACTCCATGTTGGCCAGACTAGCTGCTCTTCTGCTTTTAAGGTGAGAAAGACAGAGTCAGAGAGGAATGAGAGTGTATTGATTAACGTTTCTGATTCTCCCATCAGGAAGCAAGCACAAAATCCAGCTGGGGTAAAATCGCATCAGCTATGGCTGCTAAATTGATGGCCCGGTCTGTAGAAAAATCCATACGTTTATTTGGTGATTGGGATGCACCACAGAGCAGCACACAAAGCGAGCAAAGAGTATAACACAAAAAAGAAAGTCTCAACTCAGAATACAGGACCTGTTTGTTCACATTTTCTCATTTACATGCGCCCTGCTGTGTAGGCTTCAGTGGCATCTAGCAGTGCAGTTACAGACTGGAGCCATATGAATATCACCCACTCTTCCCCTTCCAAGAGAGTCTGCGGTGGCCGTCAGGTGCCATGTCATCGCCTAAGATTGCATCGAGTTACTGCGAGGCAGAGGTGAAGAAAGACTAAGGGCTAGACGACAGAGAGGAGCTACCAGAGTGGAAGCCTGAGGAGAAATGAAATGTGGAAATGCTAAATTCCCTCTCTTGGCTTGTCTGTTCTGGGCTATCACAGAAACTACTGCCCAGCGTCCAGACTACTTTACTTCAGCTTCCGTATTGATCTGATTGTGCACACAAGTTTTTTTTCCCATAGGGAACTGTTTTAAGAGGAGGTGCTATGAAACAGTGAGTTTGTTTTTAACTTCACCCCCCCGTGATTTGTTTTATTTTAATGGGCTACAAAAAACTAATTTTCTTTCAAAAGCTGTCAAACTTTTGAATAGTAGTGTAATCCTCCAATGGGATTAACAAAAGCCACCAAAGCATTTTCTTTTTCACCACATAAAATGAGTGGATGAAGTGACCTGTTTGCATGCTCCACAGTAAATCATCAGAAAGGGCAACGTGGAGCTTTTACTGAAAAGCAGGATTTGTCATTTCCTGTTTTCACTCTGGCCACACATAAAAGCCTCAGAACTCACTGTGCACGCTTTAAATTAAGGACAAAAGCCACACTCCCGCAGATAAAGACAAACTCCTGAAGAGATGCACTTCACGGTGCTCTTGAACGGAAGTCTGCACAGCGACGGCGGTGGCTTTCGACAAGCATGCTAACGAGGCCGCGGTGTTGTTCGACGTCCTCTGGCTTCTTGCTGGAAAAAGTGTCCTCTCCCTGAATGCTGGAGACGACCACAGGGGAAGTGAACTGTCTCATATTGTCCCAGATGGACTCATTATACGAATAATGACTCTCTCCCTCACACACACGCACATACACGAACCCTCTTCTTCTTTTTTCTCTCTCTTTCACACACACACACACACACAAACGGTCTCTCTCCGTCTCCGTTGTGTCTCTCGTGAGCACATCAAACAGAAAATAGGTGAGAAAAGAGAGCAGCGAGACAGACAAGAGGAACGGTTTTCCTTGACATGCTTATCTCCTCCTGATTAAAGATGGTGGGATTTTCTCCAGCAGGTTGATTGCAGTTTGCTCCCTTTGAACACAACAACCTTGGTCAGCTTCACACATTCCAACAGGGACGATTTGTAAAAGACGAGCACGGATTTGAAATTTAAAGCGAAGGCCAGTTTCTTCTTCTTTATGCAAATCAGCTAAATGAAAGCTTTTTTTTCTTTTTGTCGAATGCTTTGCTGCCACTCTGCAGCCAGTGTTTGGCCAGTGCATCACTACGGGCCACTGACTTTCACTTGGCAGAGGCGCCTGTGGATATCGAGTTCTGAACATTCAAAGAATACACACTCTTAAGCATCCTGTGCGCGCACACACACACACACACTTTGGGAATGAGGCACACAGGGGGTGAGCAGTATGGCCACACATAATGGCTGCAGTTGTTTCGATTGGCTTCATGTTTATGTGTGTTATTGTTGAGGAACAGAAAGGAGCTTGCTGATCAACACAACAGTGCCTCAGTTCCTCTATTGGCCCCTGCAAACACCAGGGACTCTGGGCACAATTAAAACAAGCCAGCTGCAATTATTAGCTGCTTCTCCTCCTCCTCTTCCTTTCCCTTTTAAAACAGAGATAAAGCCAAGCCTCCTGTGAGTATAATCTTGGGCCTCCTCTTACTTTCCCCAATTGGAAACACTGCAGATGGAATTAAGAGAGGGAGGGCCTGAGAATTTTAGGCAGTTAATTCAGAGCGAATCACAAAAGCTTGTGAATGTGGGGGGGGGGGGGGGGGTATCTGCAAGCTTGTATATTTGTTTTTAACTTTAACTTAAATAGAAACAGCAATTAGAAACATATGTACAACATTATATATACAGTAAATATATATATATATATATATATATATATATATATATATATATATATATATATATATATATATATATATATATATATATATATATATATATATATATATATATATATATATATAATGAGAAAATGATGATGGGGTTCTGAGTAAGATGCTGGCTGAGAAAACAGGTTGTTCAAGGTCTTTTCAAAGTCAGCTGGAGACAGTCTTCAACCAACTCAAGGAGCTAATGTCAAATAAGGCAGCTACAGATGGTGGGACTTTCCATTGCCTGTCCTACTGATAAAACTGTCCACAGAGTCTGTCCACAATACTTTACATAACTACAATGTTGAGGTACTTCTACTTACTACTACTACTGCTACGTCTTCTGCTACTTCCCCACTTTAACTCTACATTTCAGAGCCAAATAATTTACTTTTACTCCATTCCATTTGATAACTATAGCTCCTAGTATAGCTTCAGGGTCTGATTAATAATGCAAACTACAGTATAGCTATCACACTACAAACTATAATAAGATACAGCATGTAAATATATAAAAATTAGTAGAACCCCATCCCTACCAGCTGCAACATTAGAAGCGATGAGTACTTGAATGCATCAAATCATCAAATTATAGATTCATATTAAAGTCATTTGACTTTTCCAAGTGTTTTTTGACGTAATGCTTACTATTGCAGAACTTTTACTTCGAACAGAGCATTTCTGCATTGTCACATATTACAACGGTCTGCACCTGGGTAAATCTTACTAAAATGTCCAGCCTGTTGTTTAGAATTGAATCATGAATTTGAAGTGGCCACACTGGTCAGTATACGTTTGAGGGTAAGACTTGGTTTTAATGTTAAGGTTAGAATTGTGTAGTTGTTACTGTTAGGCTTAGGGTTCGTGAGTGTGTCAATGCACTTTCTTACAAAGACACAAGAGCATGCGTATGTGATTTCACATTTAAACATTGACTGTCATTCTGACTGGGTTGTATTATTGGTTTCACATTATACTGGTAAAATATACTTATAGACGGCTTTCTCAAGTGTCATGTAAATGGAAACCTGGTTACGGTCATCAGGGTAGGGGTGTAGATAAACCTGATTTCCTGAGATAGATTTCTCCCAGAGAACTCCTAACCTAACCTGTTTTCTGTCAGTAACCTGGTTACTTGAGTGCATGTAAACTCACTGAGAAAGAAGTTAATACTTCACTGTAGTTGGTATATGTTCAGCCAGTTTTCACTTCTGTGCACTGTGGACAATGCATCATATACATTTGTAAACTGAAGCTAGTGACAGAATATTAAAGTATAAGTATCTCAAAGTTAAGTTACTTTAGTGCTATCCACCATACATGATATGTGGGTACAAGTGTGTGTGTGTGTGTGTGTGTTGCTCAGACAGTGGCAGTTCTTAATCTAAGCTGGTGGTCTGCAGCTCTGTCAGTCTCATACTGTTTAGGAGAAGCTTATCTAGAACTCCAGCTTTGATATAACACACACACACACCTACATCTAGAGTTCCCACCACGACTCCTGCAAAGACAGCAGAAGCAGCAGACAACAGAAGCAGGGCAGGGCACCGATGCATGGACAACACCAGACGAAGATGTCATGAAAGAAATGATGTGAGATTCCAGACATGAGATTTTGAAGAAAAAATAAAATAAATCAAAAGAAGCAAAAGGAACAACGGGGGTGAAGTTAAAGCCCCGCGGAGGAGCCTTGACTCGATGCTCTCCCCTACTGACACCCACCCCCTCCCACTCTCCTCTCTTCTCGTCATGCTGCGCGTCTGTCCTAACCTCACCCAGCAGCTTAACCCTGTCTCCTTCTTCTCCAGCATCCTCCTCCTCCATCCACTCCTCGACCCGTCCCTCACCCTCTCCAGTTTTTTTATTTTTTTTGTTTCCTCCCTTCTCATTCTGTCACCATGGAAAGCGTTCAGCGTGGCTTACGGTATGCTGCCCGGCTGTCTCTGCACTCTAATGCAAGTATTGAGCAGATTAAAGTGAGAGTGTGTTGACTGTGCCATAAACCATTTTCATGGCTCTTGATCACAAAGTGGAGCTGACTCCTGACTACGGAGGCTGTCAGAAAACAAAAACATGACAACCTCATTACTTATTCAGCTGCTATTGATGAAACACTTAAACACACATATAAATATGCACAGCCTGGTTCGGGGATTGGGACCAGTTCATTAGTTCAGCTTACATAAGAATGCTAACGAGGCACTGATTTTATTGGCCTCATTACACCACAGGGAACTGGCCTGATAAAAATGGGGGTTATGTAAAAGAGGAAAGGACCAGAGTTTAACATCTGCCCCTTTGTGGCAATGAGCCCACCAGGCTCCAATCACCAGCACCAGGCTGTCTTTCCACTGATAGAGAGACAGAGAGGGAGGCACAGGGAGAGAGACAGATCTCTGGCCAAATCCAAATTTGGCAGGCCTGCATGTGGGAGGGTGTATGAGCGTTTGTGTGTGTTTGTGCAATTTGTTTTTGTCTCTCTTTCTGTTTGTGTGTGTGCCTGCTTCTTTGCCAAAGCTGAAATTTCATGGCTGGGGACTATCAGAGGTGATTCTGAGTGCAAAGCTGAATTATTTCTTTTTGTGTCTGATATAAGCGCCTTGGGACATACAGTGAGTGTGTGTTTTATTTTTTTCTCGCACCCTGCAGATCTCTCTCCTGAAATATTTTGTCAGGCGTTTGTTCTCATTCCAGTCCATCAGTGAACATGAAGGAGCATACACTGTGAAGCAGCTATCCATTTCCTGACCGCTTTGACGCCGCGCCTCACCCCGAGCGACTGGCTAAGAGCTACTACCTTTTGTATTGTGATGGTGATTATCAGCAGGTATTATCCCAGACCTTTTAAATAATGGTACATGACTCCAACATTACAGCAGGCCAAGTTTCATCAGAAACTTCCCCTGGAGCTCTGAAAGTAATTACCTGAGAAGATGAAGCCATGTTTGTCTCTACATGTGATCTATACACATTTTCAACATGCTTCAACAACAATTCCACAATAACCTTGTTGCCGTGCTCCATTTTGTTGGTTTGTCACTAACAAAACAGACGAAAGAACTGTACAACAAGCACACGTCTGACATTTTAAAACTCTGAGAATGAAAAATTAGGTCAGAAGCCATTATTTATAAAATTCATCCAAATTTGTTTGGCTTCATCTGGTCATCTGATTTATGGAGAGTCATATCACCTTGGATATTCACTTTGCTTAGGAGCTGTAATCTGTCTACAAAATGTCTTTAATGTCCCTGTAGAGCTACAGACTTCTATCATATTACACCTTTATGTGAATCAGTGTAGAAATTATTAACTTTTACTTGATAATAGATTTGATGGGGAATTTTCAGACAGTATAAAAATCCTGCTCAATCAGGATTTTGTGCCATATGACTATTAAACTGCAGCACACACTGGTCTGATAACCCAAGTGGACAGAGCGGCAGTTTCTCTTGAAGCTTCTAGTCAAAATTCCCATCTCAGCTGTTCCACATTTTCTATTTCTTGCTCTCGAAACACTCTTTAGTCACACACCCCCTGCTGTTTTTTCCACAGTGGATGTGGTAAAAGCTGCCTGTCAAATGCATTATATCATGTGAAGTGAAATTTTGATCCAGAAGGAATGCAGGATATGCAGTATTTATAATGAAAGATGGAGATGAAAAAAATTTGAAGACTCTGTGGCACCAAGATGGTTGGAAAACATGTGCGCGATAAAATGCCTGCACTCTTACTGTGTACATGTACTAGGGGGACAACTTTGCAACATTATACACAGGGAATCACTTCATGTTAGGCATACAATTCAAAAAGCCGTGTCTATTTGCATATACGTTGGAATGCATTCAGTTGCGATGCATTCATCTATTCTATTCTATTCATTCATTCACACGATTCTATTCATCTGCACTTTATGCATCCATGCTACAAAACCTGATGCTGAACACTGACAACAAGAGGAGCTCCTTAGTTTGTTGTATTTGCCTATATAATAATAAGTAATAATAAGTGTAGGGGAACTCAAACTAAACAACACGATGTGCAACCGTGAGATCAAGAACAGCTACAGTGCAAACCTACAGTTAGGGCTGGGTGATATGGAAAAAGTTTGTTCCATAGCAGTCAATACTGCTATATCTCTCAATATGAGTTAAAACACGGTTTGTGTCCGGCCTAAAGCTTCCTTTTTACTTCTAAGTAAGATGTGGAGGCATTTGAACCTGTTAATTTCTTGTTTAATTTCGACAATGCTTTTATGGTTTTTAATGGTTTTATGTCTTTTGCAATTAAATATTGCATTTGTGATATTTCCCAGTTTGCAGTGCACACCACTTCTCAGTCAGACTTTAATTAGGCAGAATGTCTAATTAAAGTTTTTTAATAATTTTAAATATCAAATACATTTGCGGTCTCTAACCAACTATCTTCAGACCAATAATAAGACCGTTTCAACCTAACAAGAAGAAAGCCATGACTCAACTTCACCTGGATGACTGACAATGTTCAATGATATTTTACACTACTACATTTCTCAGACTCTTCAACAGTCCACTACACACTCTTTGTCGTTTGAGCCTTGGGTTGTGTCCTTTGCGATGCTTTATTCGGTAACGTTGTCACTTGAGTTTTCGGTTCTTCCGTTACATTTTCTACCATTGTTATTTCTATCTATCATGTTCTCTGCTACAGAGAGAGCAGAGAACTCTCTCTGCTCTGCTACAGTACATGTATCCCTCTTCTGCACACTGCTGTGTGCGACTGCAGTAGCAGTGCATTAATATGCATTAATATTAGCATGTTTTTCTGCTAACAGCTCATACTATGGTCTGTGCTGATGGATGGAATGGCTTCTTATTTCCCTATCAGCATCATGATCCTTTTCTCGCCCAGTCCCTCCTATGCAGAGCTGTTTGCCAGAATCAGCAAAGCTAGTGAAAAACCACATACTTTTGTAACTGGACTGCTACGGAGAAGTTGTGTTTTTTACCCAGTAGCTGTAGCAGTATTTCCACTGCTTTTTTAAACTGCTGTGTATTAATACTACCTTTTGTTAAAAAAGAAAAGAAACAGTTGCAGATAAACAGCCCAGGTCTGGTATTTGCTGACAGGTACAGTATGGTGGAGCTCTGGGGAACTGCCTCTTATTACAGAATAACAGTGACCTTTAAAACATCCCATCAGGCACCCTGGGTGTTCTCGGTAAAACATCTGTTACTGTAGCTCAAAGCCACATAGCGCTACTTGCACCACAACTCAGTGTCCCCTTCTGCTCAGCTCCAGTTCTGCTCTAAAAACTTCACACAACTTTTTCAAGAAACTGCAGGATTTTGCATAATACATAGCATGACAGGAGCCATACCCTCCTTTACTGTCTGCTCTATTTGGATGGCTTATATCTGTTGGAGAAGGAATTCAGCAATCAGAGAGTCGGCCATTTCCAAACATGGTTTTTGTCTGTGGCTGATAAGCTTGATATTTCAGTATCAGCTCTACATCTCAACAGAATGCAGCCGGTTTGTTTACAGTGTAAAATCAGGATTATGACCATGAGACTTTCGGCCCACTGGCCTCGCTGTGACTCTGTCCACATGCAGGGCTGAACAAAAACACGCTTTGTCCCAGAAATTTAATTTGGAACGGTGGTCTGTCTCACCACCACCCTCCACTCCACTTTCCTTTGGCCAATGTGGAAAACATCAAAACAACTGCACTGAGGCTCAGCGTCAGATGCTGCAGGAAGTTTCTGCTGCACGTACAGTATATAAAAGAGGCGAGTTGAGGAAAGTTCACATAGATTGTTTCTGGATTCCTGACCTAAAATGTGACCAGATTTCTAATCATGTCCTAAAACTACATAAAGGAAACAAAATTCAACTAATTAGTCTTTAGTCTTGTGTGTGGGAAAGGCATGCAAAGCTTTGTCTTTGGTCGCTGGTGTGATCCCCTTTTACAGCAACATTTACATTGAACTTTTTAACAGCACTGTGCATCTTCTTGGAGAGCTTTTAGCTTTTAGCTCACTCCTTCTTAAAGAGCTGCTTCAACTTCCATTAATCTGGTTGACAATGTTTTTTTTTATATGGAGTTTGTATGTTCTCTGCCTCTCTGTATTCTGGTTTCCTCCCACTGTCCAGGACCTGTCCAAGGTGTAACATAACTTTCACCCGTTGACGACTGGTCTCGGCTGCGGCACCCCTGCAGCCATTGGTTGGAAGCAGTAATACTGACTGTTCTCCGTTTATACACACTCTGCCTGACAAACCTGTGTTGTGTTTCAAATGAGACAGCCCTCAGATTCAGAATACCTAATTGTCATCCCTGGGATTGAAACCTCTGGCTCCTGCTTTCCCATGCCTTCAGCATGAATGAACACTATGTTAAAAATGACATACAGCTTGATTCATTTTCATTGCTTATTGTCATTATAAGAGGAATGGGGATGTCAGTTGATTGTCTGAGACACTGTGTGTTGTAACAACATTGTATCAGGAAGTACTTCGTTTTTAACTTAACCTAACCCTGACATTTTGTGTCTAACCATAGTCCATTTGTCTTTGTGTGTAAAGTCAATTAAACCATGATGTTTCCAACCTGACACTGATCATTTTGACGAGAGGTCCCACTGCCAGCCCCTGTCACTCCCATGGTGTCAAGGAGTGACATTAAAGGGGAACCGTTAGTGTTGTATTGAGAAGTGTCATCATGTCATATTGTGGAATGAGAACGTGTTGAATAGAACAAGTTAGTTAGTTCTAACTTTGTCATGGACAGAATGATACCTCCTCTACATAACATCATCTTGTCATGTGGTCCACCGAGAACCAAAACAACCAAAAATAAAAGTTATGTATGTTTCAGTGACGGGTGGAGATCCCTGTATGTGGGAGGAAAGACGTGACACTTCAACATTGCCTGGACACTGTACTTGCGGGATAAAGTCCAGGTAACCTCTGGCCCATCTGACTCTGGCATTTACTGTCTCACATCACGTGCAGCTCACTTGGTAATGTCAGGCAGTGCATGTCTGAAAACTGCTCTAGAGGTCCACATGCAAATAATCAAGATCAGATGATTTTCGACAATAAACAAATGGATAAGTGTAATTTGTTGTGTCATTTCTTTAATTAGGGTCCCATTATCTAATCTGAGGATAAATATAGAATCATGTTTTAGTAAATGAAGACAAATCTAAAGGATTCACAAACCTTCAAGTGGGGTCAGGTACTGTATGAAGGGACATGAGTGTGTAGATGATCCAAGAAAATACAAGCATCATATTGATAATCCAGTCTAATCCGTATACTCCATATAAGGCATAGCGTGAGCAGAATGTAAGCAGCAGCAGCCCCAGTGTGTGTCTACACTGGAGGCGTTCAGGTACAGAAGTGAGTGTAGGTCACGTGCATCTTCAAAGAGCTCAGAATCCACTACACAGTCATTGTGGTTACATAACTCAGGTTAGTGTGGTTCAAGGAGTTAATTTCCCCTCGTAGCAGCGTTTTACAATTCAGCAAATGCTGCTATCTTCTTCAAGCATCGGCTGAAGGACGTAAACACATCTACAGTACAACATTTTAAAAAGGAGCCAGGGCAGTCTGTCAACATGTAGCGAAGGCCATGGTGAGCAGCAGACTGCAGACTGATGTAACCTAGAGGCCTGTGTTGTTACAAAAAACACTGACAAGCGAAGCCAGGAGCAGAGAGGAGCAACACTCACGGTCAGAGTACAAGTCCTGAAAGTTTATTACACAATAAATCAAAATGGAAACTCAGCCCATAGGGGAGAAAACAGACACTACAGGAGAAACCAAACCACTCAGTCAGAGGAGACCTAAACAGACTGGATGTAGTAAGATAAAGAGTCCGCACAGAACACAAAATCCTTCCAGGAGTTCAAAACCTGAACTAGATAAGGAACAAAAACTGGACTAACCACAGTCCCCCTAAGAGAGGTGAGAGGACAAGCTGGTGGTCAGGGAAGGGACAAAGGGAGTGACTGATCACACTAGCAAATGACTATGGTATGGTAGTAATGACAGGTGAGCTGGAGACAAGATGATTCAATTCAATTCAATTCAATTCAATTTTATTTGTATAGCGCCAATTTACAACAGAAGTTATCTCAAGGCACTTTACAGTGTAAGGTTTAAGACCTTACAGAAAATATTTATACAAAATATTAGAGAAAACCCAACAATCCCATTTGAGCAAGCTTTAGGCAACAGTGGAGAGGAAAAACTCCCTTTAGAGGAAGAAACCTCCAGCAGAACCAGGCTCATAGTGGGCGGCCATCTGCCTCGACCGGTTGGGGTGAGTGGAAAGAGAAGAGAGAAAAGAACAGCAGGCAATAAAGACAACAACAAGCAATAAAGACAACAACAAGCATCAAGAACATTGGGCAGATGAACTGGATTCTGGAGATGTACAGCTCCAGGCCGAGGATACCTGCAGAAAAGTACAGAGAGAGGGAGACAGAGAGGAGGAAACACAACTAAAAGAGAGAGAAGACACAAAGTTAATGACATGCAATGGTGGCATTTGCATTGATACAGGAGAAAGGAGAGAGGAGAGGAGCTCAGTTTATCAGTAGAGGTCCCCCAGCAGAATAACCTATATCAGCATAACTAAGAGATGGTTCAGAGTCACCTGATCCATCTCTAACTATAAGCTTTATAAAAAAGGAAAGTTTTAAGTCTAGTCTTAAATGTAGAGAGGGTGTCTGCCTCCAGAACCTGAACTGGGAGCTGGTTCCACAGGAGAGGAGCTTGATAGCTAAAGGCTCTGCCTCCCATTCTACATTTGGAAACTCTAGGAACCACAAGTAAACCTGCAGTCTGAGAACGTAGAGTTCTGCTTGGAAGATAAGGAACTATGAGGTCTTTAAGATAAGATGGAGCCTGATTATTAAGGGATTTATAAGTTAGGAGAAGAATTTTAAATTCAATTCTGGATTTAACAGGGAGCCAATGGAGAGAAGCTAACGTTGGAGAAATATGATCTCTATTGCTAATTCCAGTCAGAACTCAAACTGATGATGATGAAATGATGATGATGGAAAATATCTGTGATGACTAGATCAGCAGACGAGGAATGAAGAAATGAAGAAGACACAGGTGAGCACAGGTGGAGAGGGGGCCGAACTGCAGGGATACAAAAAGACAGCAAATGACACGTCGAAACACGGGGACCAATAACACTCAACTTGTAACATGTGTGTTGGAACTGTCAGCATCAGCACTGAGAGGAACAGCCAGACTTCTTCTGACTAAACAAAGCAGCGGGGATTAAAGCTGCTTCTGAACAAATTTCAACATGTTTCAGTCCTCTCTGTCTGTCTCTGTCGTCCAACAACACGGACTGTTGTCATATTTGGCACTTAAACAGTCACTGTTCTTCTCCTTCGTCCACACGAAAACTATACTTCTAACACTGACAGAGCAGTTTTTGCCCCCCTCCGTGTTTTCCAGCACTCGCAATTATCGATCAAATCAAAAAAGGCAAAATGCCAGCAGGGAATACACACTCCAGCAGGCGGATTTATCAAAGGTTGGCTGTTAATGAAGTAACACCAGGCAGTCATGTGGGGATTTCAACTAAAAGACAAGAAATGTGGTAAATGAATTGATGCCCCTGTGATTGGCTTTGATAATCGTTTTAATGTTGCCACTGTTCTACTTTGGGGAAATGCTTACTAAACATTTACACCAGAACCTTTTTTCGAAGCATTCGTGTTGTAAAAGTGTGGGTGTGTGTGTGTGTGTGTATTTGTGTGTGTGTGTGTGTGTGTGTGTGTGTGTGTGTGTGTGTGTGTGTGTTCGTGATTCAGTGGGTTCGATGAAAAGACTCAAAGACCTTGTCAGATTGGGACAGCCTCTGGCTGAGTGTCCCGTCTAGAGCTGGTAGACTGGTAAAAGTGTTTTCAAGCTCCCAGTCACGGAATTTGGATGACTTTTATTTTCTCCTGCAAACCTGTGATAGTGTACGTCCCCTGCATGACACACCAATCAGCGAGCGTGCTGTTCCCCACAATTTGTGCATTATTTGTGCACTTTTATGTGTTTGCATGTATACATTTACAGCTCCTCTGTGTTTGTGTATGTGTGTGTGTGTGTGTGTGTGTATGGTGGTAGCGTGAGCAGCACTGTATGTTTTCAGTGCTTCCGTGACTTGCCAGGAAGCCCCCCTGCTGTGCTGCTGAGTGCCTCCCCTTCAGACGCATTAAAATAAGATGAGTGTGTGTCTGTGTGTGAGTGTACGTAAAGTAGAGAGGGAAGAAGATAGTAAAAGAACGGAGAGTTAAAGTAGAGATTAAAGGATTCCAAACACACATATTATTAGACGGATCTCTTCGCAAACATGCCTTTATGTGTGTGTATGTGTGCGCGTGTTAGTGTGGAGAAATGTGTATGTTGGAGTCCCTGTGGGCCATTAAACTAAGATGAGTGCCATGTTGGAAAGCAGAGGGGGAGAGATAGCGGAGGAATGGGGGGGTGGGAGGACGAGATGTGTACATGGTTGGTAATTGGCTCTTAAGTGCAGCACGCGTCTTTACCCAAGAGCCTCTTCTCTCCGCTCCTCTCATGGCAGCTGTTTGTTGGGCTGCAAACTTCGTCCACTTATCTCCTCAGCCAGCAATCTCTACAACCTTAGACACACACACACTTTTTATCAGTCACTTACAAGTTTTTTTTTTCTGTGTCCACTTTCTGACTCTCTCCTCCCGGTCTTTTTCTCACACACACCTGCCAGGGACAGCAGCACAAACACAGGAAAACAATACATTGCTGATTATCGGAGAAATTTGTCAATACTTTTATTTTCACCGCTCAGTAAAAAAAAAAAAAGTCAGAGTCTTTATAGTCTCATTGTGAGCCACCAATTATCCACCAATTTCATGGAATTGCTGGAGCACTTTAGTACCCCTTTAGTTCTGAGACTGATCTAGTTTCCAGGCCACCATTTCCATTTTTATTTTAAAGTAAACACTGACATTCTTTCTCTCTTTTAATTTATTATAGTAGAAAACAACATTAAGATGGATTGTCACCACCTACTGGAATGTAGTGTGGATCGGGACATTGTTTTGCCTTAAGCGTGATTTATGCTTCTGCATTAGATCTACACTGTAGGCGGTGGACTTTTTGCCTGATGTGCATCTTTCCAGAAAAATGTTGCGATGACACAGACCACAATAACTGTGATTAATCCAAGTAGTGGTTGTGTTGGCAGTTCTGGTGGCACCACAGACGTTGTACACTGCTCAAAAAAATTAAAGGAACACTTGAAAACACATCATGGAAAAAATCATGGAAATTACAATTATCAAAGTAAAGAGTGCTGAGTTTAGACACTAAGAATATCAAAGTGGAAAAATGATGCAGCAGGTTAGTCCATTTTACTGAAATTTCATTCCAGCAACTCAAAATGGTACTCTGTACTTTGTATGGCCCCCACTTGCTTGTATGCATGCCTGACAACATCGGGACATGCTCCTAATGAGACGACAGGTGATGCCCAGTAGTATCTGGTCCAAGGCATCACTGAGCTCCCAGACAGTCTGGTGTGCAACCAGGCGGCGTTGGATGGATCAAAACATAATGTCCCAGTGGTGTTATTGAATTTAGGTCAGACGAGCATGGGGGTCAGTCAATGATATCAATTCTTTTATCCTCCAGGAACTGCCTGCATACTCTCATCACATGAGGCATTCACGTACACCAGGAGGAACCCAGGCCCCACTGCACAAGTGTAGGGTTGACAGTGGGTCCAAGGATTTCATCCCGATACCTAATGGCACTCAGGGTGCTGTTGTCTACCCTGTAGAGGTCTGTGTGTCCATCCGTGGATATGCCTCCCCAGACCATCACTGAGCCACCACCAAACCGGTCATGCTAAACAATGCAACAGGCAGCATAATGTTCACCACAGCTTCTTCTCTGTCTCATGTGCTCAGGATGAACCAGCTGGCGTCTGTCAAAAGTACAGAGGCCCAGTTGCACACCTCAATTCTGGTGTTCTATGGCAAATGCCAATTGAGCTCCACGGTGCCAGACAGTGAGCACAGGGCAGTCAAGAGGACGTCTGGCCCTCAGGCCACCCTCATGAAGTCTGTTTCTGATTGATTGTTCAGAGACATTCACACCAGTGTTCTGTTGTAAGTCCTATCTATTATGCATTGCACTCATTTCAGTAAAATTAACTGATGTTCGACATCTACTAGCTCCAACTTCAGTGTGATCTGTTCAGTTTCAACATGAGTATTGGTCAATATTGTTTGTAGTTAACTAAAACTAACTCTCCCAGGGTCAAAGCGGATCAAAACTGTGCCACAGAAATCCACCAACCAACGTTGAGACATTACAACCCTTTGTTTTTTGGTGCATCTAACACAAAAAGGAGGTTCTCAGGGTAGATGTGGTAGCTAATTTGAGACGGTGGAAGGGATGCTGTATGTGTTGAGGTCAGATAACAAGACAGATAACAAGTTACAGACTTCCATACAGTTTGAAGTCAACGTGTATAGCATTTTGAAAATGCTCTTTAAGTGTTCTGAAGCCTAAAGGTTGATTTACATTCTTTTACAACAATTGGGAACATATTCATATGATTTTAATAGAAAATGTATTCCAGTTGGTTGAGTCACAATGGACTGAATTATATAAAGACTAAGGCTTTATCATTTACACAAATAGGGTGGCCAAAACATTAGAAACACCTCTTGACCTCTTCACCACATACTATGACTTAAGTAACAAACATAGGTTATAGAAACATGATCTCTATTAACTCAGGAATCAGGTATAAACTCATTTCTCAAGGATTTGATTGTTCCCCAGCTGTGGAAGTCTGGACCCACCTGAACTCTTGGCCATCCAGACAAACAAAGAAATACAGTAAGGTGGTCAGAGAAGTAACAAAGGACTCAACAATAAATTTAATCGAGCTTCATAAGGAACAAATTGAAGAAGAACAACTGTAGAGAGACCTGCCCCATCCCGTCTGCTAGTGCTATAAAAGACCAAATTGCTCACATTCAGTGAAATTGACTGAAGAGCTTGAACACTTCTGTAAGAGAAAGTTTGCAGTTTTTGATTGAAAAAATAGGCAATTTTTCCCATTTTAAAATGAAAACTACAACACACTGAAGTGTCCAGAAACTGAAGGAGTTGAAGCAGCTGTAACCTCCCTTACATGCAACTCTGCCAGTGTAGGTCATCTGACCACCTAAATCGACAAGATGACTTATCTGCCCACATGCAGCTGATTACACACAGCGTAGGTGGCCCCCCCTGCGGCCTGGCCACATTCAGTCTGGCTCTAACCCAGACCTGGCCTTCCTGGTGCATTATGGATTTGAATCGGGTCCATGACCTTTTTTACATGTCATGTCCTGTCTCCCATCTTTTCTCTCTCTCTTTCTCTCTGTCTAATAAAGCAGACTTCAGATAAAACTGCTGCTCAGAGAGGTGTTTAAGGATAATTTAGTGCTCCTCAGCTCTACTCAAAAAGAGAAAATCTTTTACCATATTCCCTATTGCTGAGGATTCATACAAGGTCTGTCAGGTGCAGGACACTCCAAAAACAATACAAAGGCGTTTATTTAAACACGAATTTGTGGCTCACCTGAGTACAGTATGTTACACAGTTTGCTTGAAATGCTGAACTTTACATAGTTATTTTTCTTCAGCAGACACAATGTGGAGGCACTTTAACGTTTATCCCCCAGGTGCCCTTAAATAACATCTGGTTAGCACTGTTAGCATTTGTTCCAAAAACCAAGGGACCCAGCGAGCAGCAGACCCACTTCAGCTTTCGCCTCCTGGTGCGAAAAGCATCTGGTAAATAAAACTAACCAATTAAAAAATCCAAAGTACCAGTCCTGTAAAGAATCCTGCACCCTTGTGTTAGGATCATGCTTCAAAGCATGCAGCAATGCATAACACCAGTGGCACATTTTGTGTGTGACTTCCATGTCCCGGGGTCGTCAAACCTTTGCATGACAACATCACGACACATCACAGGTCTAAATGATTGAGGAGAAAAGCGAGCGGCACATGCAAGGCTAATTCACCACATCTAAAAGTTCCATCATCCCTCTGTCCCTCCCTGTTGGTAATAAGAGCTCCAGACTCCCGACTTAAAGTATTCACAGTGGAGAGATAAGCCCCTCTACTAGGGGGGGAAAAAAACTCCCGCAATGATAAACAGCTGCTGGAGAAGAAATTATATTCCTCAACAGAGAGAGAGAGAGAGAAAAGGCTTATGTTTATGATTTCTGAAAACAACTTTATTTTTGACCTCTCCATAATCCCCAGAAAGTCTTTCAATTAGAGAATGGCTGCGATTCCCCCTATTAGTGAGCTCCCTGCTCCCAGACAGACTGGGGAGAGAGGGAGATAATTGGCCAATAAAAATGTAAATAGGGTGGTGGAGCAAACCAGCATGTGATGTAAAAGAGGGGGTGGTGTTGGGGGGGACTTCGGGATAATCCACTGTGACAGGTTGTGTTGGTTTTGTTAGTTTGCTAATTGGATGCTCCAGCCGGAGTTCTTTTATACGCAAACACCATAATGCCACACAGGCCCGATTATTGATGGGAGCAAAATGAGATGAGGGAGGGTCCAACCCCCCCACACACCCATAACCAGGTGAAGCTCTCGTGATTTCATTTGTTTGGTTTAAAGTTTAAACTAGGGTTAGACCTCTAATTGCATTTGACAGCAGCCAATGTACAGTAGGCCTTTCATTAAAAATCTGACATCATCTGATTCCCACAGCATGTACAATCATATAGTTATTGTAGAACTGCCTACAAGCATTAGAATTATTTATTTTCAGATGTAAATATGCAGTATTAATATGTTTTATTGGATTTCCTATAACTTTAGTTTCAATCAATAGTTTTGATAAAAGATTTCCAATTTTATATTATTAGAATGACTTGAGAACAGAGGTAAAGAGAGAGTAAATCTTGGAATTATAGCTTCGGACTTCATGTTGACAGTAATTAACTCAACTTTAAAAAAGTGTGACATCCTGTTAAATGTGCGTCTGTCATGAAGTACTAAAACAACATTAGTGTCATATTTGTTTGTCAAATACACCACTAGAATAAGAATTAAAGGTCAGCTCATGGTTTCTGTGGATGTGAGTGGGGGCAGAAATAGAAGCTCCTACACTGTCAGTGTGCGTCCAGAGGTTTTGACTGTTACCACAGCATTCAGTGATGCGTTATCAGTCTTTAACAGGACAACAGTAAATGACAGAAGCAGCAGTTGGTCATTTAGGAGTGAGTCTGCAGAGTGACAAAGTCAGTGTAGGAGACAAAAGACAGGACTTTAAAACAAGAGACACCAGCATGTTGTAACTTCAGTTAAACTTTATTTTAATCTAACTGCAACTTGTTGTTGTGCCTAACTCTATCATTGTGGCTTTTGAGCCTGAATGTGATGAAGTTGTAGCTCTGTGCTTTGTAATGTCCCCATCATAACAAAAGTCTGGTGCACTATAGTACATGATAACCACTTAGAAAAAGTACTTAGTAAACCACTTAGTAAATGGCTTAAAAACACCACTAACGGGTCCATCTGTCTGGGCATGCATATGCAGACATGTTCCACACATGTTCACAAATGATGACGACAACAACAGCGAGAACAGTTCCTATGTTGTAATTGGCTGAACAACATAAAGAAGACTAATGCAGCTGATAAATAAAAGTGTCAACTCCTGAAATAAATGTATATACCTACAGTGCATGAAACATCTAGTTTACTTGTCTGGCACATGCAGTGCAGACACTGCACACATATTTCTATTCAGAACATAATTAATGTGCAGACATGCTGGAGGTGCATGCAGTTGGGTTATTTGAAAACACAGAGTTGGTTTGTTGGTCAGAAATAGGGTTAGGGTCCAAAGAAATGAGCTAAAACACACTAAAGTTCTGCAGTCCCATGTGCAGTAATCTGCAGTAGTGGAAATATAAATACAGGTCTGTGCAGCTTTAGAAAGTAACAGACAAATACGTAAGAAAAGAAACACAGAAAAAAACAGAGGGTAAACAATTCAATCCCCAATCCACTGCTTATTTTCAAAAATGCACAGCGTATTATTTCCTCATTTCATGAAGAGCAGATAGAGCAAAATGGACAAATACGAAATGGAAAAACCTTTCAGAAAGCCAGCAGCAAATGAGTTTTTTTCCACCCCTTGTGAAGGGTCACCATGTTGTTGCAGAATAACAAGCTGAGGATTTTGGTTTCGTGTGTGTGTCTGCTCACGTATGTGTATGCAGATGAGTGTGTTAAGGTTTTTTTTTTTTTTTAATGGAGGCATTCTTCCTTAAGGCCCCCCCTCATGTATGTCCTGATGTCTAACAGGGAGCTCATTCCCTAAATCACTCGAGAGAGAGAGAGAGAGAACTGAATTTCACTCTCTGAAATCAGAGAAAAGCAGAGCATCAGACTGTTCTTTTTGGAAGAACTAAGAAAAATTCTTAGGTATGAAGGGGAAGACAAGTAGCTGTTAAAGAAAGTGCCACATATTCATTTACAGAGGCACTCTTCAATGTTGCATTAACATTCCTCTAGGCTTACATTTAATTTATAAGATTTGATGAATCACAAAAAGTAGAACTTAACTTAAGAAGTAAGGGAGTACCTGGACCTTAAGTTCACTGTTTTATCAACTGAGAATCAATTGTCAAGATCAAATTCAGCTGCCTTCTTGCTGCCACAGGGAATCCTGATCCTCATGGATACCTTAACCCAACAAAACCCGACCTGACCCGATCAGCAGCTACTCACAGTACTATGACTTCTAACACTTCGACATAATCACATTTTATTTTCATTCATATTTTCAAGACATCCTGTTGTAAAGCTATTGTCCAGAGCAGGAATGGATGAGATCAGTGGGGAAGACACTTTGTTCACACAGTGAGCTACACAATACACAGTGTGAACAATGACCCACATAAGCAATTTTTATTCATGCTACTGAGCACCGTGTGGTATTCAGTTCCTACAATACTAAAATAAATGTAATTGATAATTAATGAAAGAAAACATGGTCATTTTTTACATATTAGTTCTTGTCTGTTCAACCTGGCTTCTTATAAATGAACCAAGAAGAGTATGCGTGAATCCAGGAGGTCAGTCTGCACTTTAATGCTTCCTGTGTTTATGTATGTTGTCTGGTGTCACAAAGAGCCGCAGAAGAAGCAAGTGTTCATGAGCATTATAAGTATTATTAGACTGCAAATCGATCGGCTAGGGACAGGACGAAAAACAAACTTGTACAGCAACGTCGCTGGGCTATTACTGTGGGAATGTAATGTCTTTTTAATGGATCTAATGAAGTGACAAAGTACACAGAGGTTACAAAACAACAAACTGCAAGTTTGCAGTTTAGTGTGAATCTACTACTTAAAACATTCAGCAAATCTTAGGAGCAGGACACAGAAACCACCCCTGCTAATTACAGCTTTCTGCTACCAACAGATGTGACTGTGGACACGGATCTACTCTAACACACTAAACTACTCTCAGTCCACAAAAACTCCAGTAGAGGGTAATCCCTATGTGTGAAGAACATATAACTAATATGTGGAATGAATTCAAACACTTTGCACTAAAATACCAAGATTTTAACACTCAAAACACATAGTTTTCAGCTGAAATTGTGGTTTGAGGGTTCAGTTACTGTTTCAACTTAGTGCCTGGTTTCTCCAACTTAAGAAGTTAGGAGTAATAACTCAGTAAACACTATGTCACAGTCTCCAGCCTGACTTGCTGTTCCGCCTATATTAGTCTTTATGATTCTCTCTGTCTGTGCCCCCCCTCTCTACTATCACTAACCACAGCTCATCTGAGTCACCTGTGCTTCCTGTTTTCTTTATAAACAGGTCTGCAGTCCTTCTCCCTCTGCCTCTGCCAGATGGTGCCATTCCCTTCAAAGACACTGTAGTCTTGTTTGTGTCTCTGATCTTGGGATTTTGACTCAGGGACCACACTTTGAACATCGTTCTCTGCAGAACTGGACTCTGTTAGATCGTGGATTTTGTTGCCTACTTTGTGCTCAGTTTTCTCGTCACAGGCACCACTTCACTGAGCACGTGCTTTTAGATGCCAGTGGACATTTCATCTTACTGACTACGAATCCCAGGATCCCTCGCTCCACCTACCTGAATTTTGGCCCAGGCTCACCTAGCTTTCTGTTTCTGGTTCACCATTCAACACAACCTGTGCTACCTTTCATGTGTGACCTAGAATATAACAAAGTACATCCCTGTGTAACATAACTCACAAGTTAAACAATTCAAAATTTTACCATCTTACAATAATTGTATTATTTTTAAGTTTAAATCTATAATATGCAACTTAAGATAGAGAACCTAGTTAGTAAGTTACAATAAGCAAGAATCTGCAAAACGTACTAATTGAACAGGTATCATTTAGGCTTAGAAAAGCTAACATGTTTGTATTAATGCTGTACAATGACCCTGACTTCTCATACAAAAGGTTTGCATATTTCTATTAGAAGAATATTAGTGGTGGCTGTGGATCAGTCACTAGAAGAAGTTTCAGTTTTTCCTGGCCAAATGTCAAAGGGTCACCGTATACGACATTAAGCCCCTTAATGCAGCTTCCTTTCCATAATATTGTCACATTTTTACAACTGTCTAAAATGGCATTAATATACAGATGTAGAAAAAATGGTTTCCACTTCCACTTTCTGTTAGCGAAAGAAAAACCCAAACTGGTCACTGAAATAATGTGAAACTGACAAAAGTAATACAAATGTACAAAAAAAAAAACTAACTAATGAAACTGGGCTGGACAAAAATTATTGTACCTCTAGAAAAGATTGAGATAATTGGAACATAGGGACAGGTCAGAGGGCTGGTGAGCAGTAAGGTGAACATACAGTACATAATCAGGGTTAAATAAAAACCCTGATTATGTACTGTTTGTGTCTCATAACTGCTGTTATTTTATGTTATTATGTTGCTTCTGACTAGATTCTGTAAATTCAACACAATCTCCTATGAGCGTTTCTTTTCATCAGCATGCATCAACGTGTTCCTGGGGTTTACTTTCCATATTCCAGGATAAATTAGCATTTAGCGCAGCATTTGCTATTATAAGCTGATCCTTCAGCTGTGTTTTGGTATTCAGGTGCCTACAAATACTGAATTCATTACTTCATCTGCACCTCAGAGCCTTCAATATAAAATAAAACACCATTTCTTACCTTGAAGCTTATTTAGAAAACAATTTTGATGGCATTTGACATTTCGACAACAGTCACATGCGGAGAGAATTTATGCCTGTATTGTCAGTCACTTTTTGAATGAGTATGAAATGATTAAAATGAAATCTAACAGAAGCACTTATGCTTACTGGCAGAAAGGTTTCACAGGCCATTACTCGATTTTGATATCTAATGACTAAGGTATCAGGTGGCCTTTCATGAATTCTGCTTTTGCACACAGTCACACACATACACATATACACAAGTGAAGGTAGCCATACACACACAGGAAGGTTTAGGTGGTAGGGTGTCAGAGTGTGGACAGTATTAATTTCTCCATCTTCTCCGATCTTTAGATTTTTTAGATCTCTCGTTCAGCAGGTTCACCAGACCCCTGAGAAAAGTCTAACCTCAGCATGAACCTGCGCCGCACCTGAAATATGACAGCTTCCACTCTCCTCTCATCTCGCTGTTCTGCTCTCGCTCTGACACACATACAGTCTTCTCAGTTTCCTGTCTTCTCAACATTTGCGCACAGAAAAAAGTTTGCAACTCCCCCCTCTCTCTCTCTCTCTCTCTCTTTCTCACACACACACATACACAAACAGTCGGGGAAGCTCAACTTTGAGAGGAGACAGTGAGAGGGAAGAGGTGATGGTACAGGGATGAAAGAGCTAGAGAAATGTAAGATCTGTCACTGTGACCTTTGATGGTGACAAGTGTGAGAGCGCTGCCATACAACTGCTGTCTTCACCTCAGTCTTTGCCTCGTTCCTCTCTCTTTGTCTCTAAAATATATGGATGAAGATGTGAGAAGAGCCATGTTTTGAGGTCTTGCCAAGCAAAGCAATTCAAAGTACTTTGCAGCTGTTTGTGTAGTTTCAGCAAATAAAGAAGGAAGATAATCTGGATTTGGTACACTGGAGAGTTACATCAAAAAAATAAAACTAAATTAGAACAAGAGCAAACCAAGGTTGCATAATATTCTGTATTTTATATGAAATTTATATGAAATCTCTTTGTTTCTGTCAAGTATGCCGTATACATTAAATTACTGTATGTGCTGACTTGTGGAAACACAGAGCCTTTGAGTTGCTCATTTTTTCTTTGCTAACCAAAACCAATTTGTGTTGTCAAACTGAATTATGTTGTTGCAACGAGACTAAAAGCCATGCTAGCAGCGACAGAGCTGTTGAAAGACAGGAACTGTCTTGTTGTGGAGCCACCTCAGTGTTGTCTTGGCTGTGTGCTGTGGATCATTGTCAGGATTTCTGGTCCCATGCACTCTGGAGCAGGTTTTCTCTCTCTGCATTTGGTTTCATTCATCAATCCTTTACTTTTGACCAGTCTCACTGTCCCTGCTGTTGACAGTGAGACTGGTCATGACAGCATCATGGTATGGTAGGCGTACCATACCATGATGCTGCCCCCACCATACTTCACCATAGAGATGATCCTGTATTAATCACATGATGAGCAGTGACAGAGATAGTGATAGTGTGTTGTTGAGATGGTCGTCCTTTCATCAGGACTTCTGAAGCTCTGGTAAAAGTCACTAATAAGTTATTGGTCACTTACCTGTGTGGTTACTCAATATGACAGGATGGAAAACTCATACAGACATTTCTAATCTACTTACCATGACGTTCAGTGGCTCATGACTGTTAATACTCACTACCAACTTTGACCAGTCGGTAGTGCTACAGAAAGAGTCTGGGGATCATCAGCGTTATTAGAATTCATCCTCTGGGATCCATTTAATTCAGTAGGCTGTATGATTTGTGGCAAAGTCATTAAATGATTGAGATATTTCAGTCACGACCCAAGTGGTGAGCCGACCATTAGACTGACATTTCCTCTGCAAACGTGAATTCTAGATAACAGCTTATTGTCAGAAAGATATGAATAATTGTATGTGGGTACTTGTATGTCTGTTAATGAGCAGCTTTCCCCATCTGATCTGTTGTGATGTCTTGTGCTATTTTAAGAATAAAGCCATTCTAATTGACACACACACACACACACACACACACGCGCGCATTGATGTTCAGTCACCAATGCTGTGCCTTGTCACCAATTAGTGTTCCTCCTTGTTATTTTTAATTCCAGTGACTGTTCTGCTTAGTATTTCTATATCTCTCCCTCATCATTTAAATTCTAAGTGATCTCTTATCTCCTCATCAAACTGTATATTCCACAAAGTCCAAGTAAGACGTGCACAGGAACATTTAGGTAAAGACAGTTTTACAAAGTTTTACATCAAGTGCAGAAATCTAAGTCACCAGAAGCTCACCGGAGTATTTAAGCTTTCCTGACAAAAGTCAATTTGCAGTTATAAAAGTTATCAAACTCTGTGATGTTATGCCATTATACACACAACCGCTTCAGAACGAGGCTGTGATGAAGGATCAGCAGGGTCTCTGTAAACTTTGGTTCACATCGTGCATCAAACTGTCAGTCAACACTGTTTCCTTTAAACATGGAAACATCTCATGATTTTTGCTCATTGTATCCAGAGAAATGAGTTCAGCTCAGGATACAATAACTGGGGTTCTTGCAGATTCAACTTATAAAAAAAAAAAAAATACAACAACCAAATATAGTTAACACAAATACGAAAGTGAGAATCACGACACAGTACCTCCACATGGGACTCAAAACACTATTAACTGCCCTTGTTAGTGAACTGAAAATGCATCCATCAACAGCATGCTAACGATTCCATGGCTTCTAATCACGTCGTATTGATTATTTCACACAATGGGCTTGCATCATCAGTTTGCCCACACAGCTCTCTGGTATCTCGACTCCAAAACAGAGAGAAATGCCCAGAATGTAACAGGCAATGTCGTAGCAGAACAACCACATTTACTTAATACTGACACCGTGCAACCAAAGTCTGTAAGGACATGTAAACCTCTGGCAGCATAATTCTTTACACACTATACAGATAACAAACTAACAAAACAGTATTACATTCACCAATCAAATAAAATACCATTAAGAGATCTTTTACTGGAAATGGAAAATTATTTACTTACCACCTGGCTATATACAGTAAACCCTGTTTACAGAGAAAGCTGATAAGAGGCCAAGGCCTATGGAGGAAGTTAATAAGTTGACATCAAGTATGAAAACAGTGCCTGAAAAGTAAGATTTTTACTCCTTTGTTGGATTTTATTGTTAAAAAATGTACAATGCATTGAAGTGATGAGAGTAGGCCTAAGTCATTATTAGTTTAGGTCCTTTAATAAAAATAAAGAATAATGCTTTATCATTTAAATATGTTCACTTAGTCAATTCAGTTTAGAATTTGTTTGACTATTTCGTTTGACTTATTTTCTGATCATCCCACAATGCACCAATAGAACGATGTAGAAGCATTTGTTGTTCATTCATTCATAATTCATAATAATTTAGTGGTGTTTATCACACACATTCACTGTAGCCGCAATAAAAATGTGTTTTCTTTTGCCAAAACTGAAATAATGCAGCTTTGAGTCTAAAACTAATTTCTGTTTTATCAGGTAAAAGCTACAATGATTAAATACACCTAAAATGTCACACTGTAATGTCCATAAAACAGGGCACTAATAGAGAACAGAGAGGTTACAGGCTGTAGATGGAGAAACACTGTGACAGTCCCACATGGAGAAGGCCAGACTTGTACTGCTCACAGGGTCATACAGGAGAAAGAAACAACACTCACACACACAAAAACCAGATTGTTGAACTTACCTGATGGGAATGGGGGCTTGGCCAGTTTCCACAAAGACTATTAGTGTACTGTAGGTTATTTCAATTTAGTTTTCAATACAGGGACTATTACTGCGGATTGGTAAGTAGTTTTAATGATTGCTTATTGTTCCACTTTCTGTGCCGTTACCAAAGAACTTACAGCAAAATCCAGTTTAAGACCTGTTGCACTGGTAACAATACAGCGGTACTACAGTTAAAATGACAGTAAATGTATGTAATTGTACATTAGTGTACTGAATAGAGCAACATTATCAAATTGCTGTTGAAAATACAGTTACTGTTATAATGAGTAAATCACAGAACAGTGTTCCCATGCAGTTTAGTTTTATCCTGTTTTTAAATTCTCTTCCGGCTTCCTTGATCCTACTCCTTTTCGCTCAGCCCACCACACTCCCCCCGAATACTCTTCATATCCCCGTCTCCACCTGCACTTCCTAACACACCTGCACTTTCTTCCTTAGACCCTCTGGGGTGCACAAAGCCAGCCAGTGCCTGTCCATAATGACCCCCTTGTTGCTGGTTTGCTGGCTCCAGAGCCTGGGAATAGATTAGATGACGCCATTCCCACTCTGTGTCACTTATCCAGGCATACCTGCATGCAAGACAATCTCTTAAGAATGTCCAAGTTTGTCTGAGGGGCTGTTGTTGTTAGCAGCTTTGTCTCATGCCATTCCCAGACTACTGCGAGACCGAAGGCTAGACCTGAGGGAGTATTGGCTTGTCATACAGAAAGCAAAAATACATTTTTTCCTTTGTTTGTGAGGGAATTCTTCTCCTCAGCTTACCACTCTCCTTTCCCTTTTCCTTTTAAAATAGTAAAGCTATGTGCTTGAGTGATCTTGAGTGAGGACAAGGAAGGTGGATGGGAGGTGGGGATGGAGTAAGGGAGGGGTTCAAAGCTGAGAAAATATTGAGAAGGTAGATTTTGCCTCCCCATCAGGGTGCTGTCAGGTTTATAAATAACAGTAATCAATGGCTCAGCTGGCTCTGTCCTCTGCACTAATTGCTTTAAGTGCTTAAAAACAAGCTCATGCACTCTTTTTCAGGGACAGCATGGTTATAGAGCTGCCACTGTGCTTTTGTCTCATCCTTTTCTGCTACACATTTGAACCGATGTGTTTTTGGACACAGTGATCATGTGATTAGCTGGTTTTGTCCACATGTTCAATAGGTCAGCCGCTGGAACATGAACTGGACATTCAGGATTTGGCAGCAAAACATGATTGAAAAACAGACCAAGTTGACGCTAGGTTGTAACACATACTGTGGCATCTAACCTACAGTAAAGGTCTTTACTGGTCCAACAGAACCAAAGAAAACCAATCCTATTTTGAAGGGAACACAGTGAGGCCTGAATATAATTGGACTCCATCTGTTCCTGGCTCAAACACATCCAAAGCAACTGGGAACACCAACACTGGCTGCAGCATAGTGATTCCCTAATCAAAACAATTGCTTAGCAACTATAGCTAACTACAGAAGGTCTGTCACACTTCAGATTTGCTTGCATGAGGCTCTAATAAGAGTGGTAGTCAGTGTAAATGTTGTAGTATTAATGTACAGAAGTAATCACAGTTACTTCCAAGGATACTTTAAGGTTTACCTGAAATGACATTGTGACTTGGGTCTTCATACTTAAATAATAAAACATTTATCTATCAAGTCATTATCTTCTGCTATTCTAAAGTTGGGCTGCAGTGGCAACAGTTTGAGGTTCAGCAACAGAGTAAAGCAGTCTCTGTAAGTTAGTAACATTTTCCAACATTGCCCAACATGAGGGATCCTAAGGTGTTGCTAGGCGAGATGAGATATATAATGTCTCAAGTGTGTTTTGGGTCTGTCCTTGGCTCTCCTCCCAGTTGGATGTGCCCAGAAAACCTCCAAAGGCAGGCAACCAGAAGGCTTCTTGATAAGACCTGAACTGCCTCAATTTGGCTCTGTCATGAGCTGGATGAAGGACTCCATGGCCAGAGATGAAACGGAGTATAGGAAGAGTTTGCAAGGTTTTTATCAACAACAAGGGTACAAGGGAATAAGTCAGATGAATACTTGTAGGAAACTCGTCAGTGCAGAGTGAGTGTGGAGGTCTGGGTGAACGGGAAGTAGTTGGTGACAGAAAGCGTTGGTGTGATGTCACGGCCAATATGGCCGACCAACAGAGAGCACGTGGAGTAGATGGAGACAGTGAATGCCGGGAATGGAGGCTGGCAACAGTGTAATGAGTCCAGGAGAGTGATAGTTTGCAGAAGTATGATGGAGGAAACAGTCCAAATCCAAATACAGATATGGATACGGAATCCACTGTCCAATAAACAGGGCGCTAATAAAGTCTAGTGATAGGTACAGGGGCAGAACCACAATAAATCCAGCAGGCTAAAATTTGTGGTCAGGAGCAATCCAGGTCAAACACAGAGGAGATCCAAACTGTCAGAGCAGGGAAGAGATCAACAAGGGAGAGAAAAGATCAGGGAAAAAACACTCACGGTAAGGAGGAAACAGGATCAGGTCAGGCAGGGTCAGTCAGTGAGGAGAATCAGGTAAAGACTGGGTAGAAGGGGTACAGGTCCAGAAAGGGGAAACAGGCAGATGCAGGAACAGGTCCGGTACTATGAGCAGGGGAAGGAGGACAAGAAGAACGCAGAGCAGGAGGGAAAAACTCACAGTTCCAGAGGGTCAGGCAAGATCCAGGGCAGGCAGAGTCCGTATATCAAAAATGGCAGTCCAAATGAAATGCTGGATAGGTCTACTCAGGGATTGAGGTCAGACTATCAGGCAGGGGAGAAAGGTGAGGAGGTCTGTATATGTAGTCTGGGGGAAACCACGTGCGGCCAATCAGGGGAGTGAGGGTAATTAGGCTGGGAGAAGTAAACAGGAAGTTGTCAAAATAAGGGCATGGGGGAAAGACAGGCAGTGAGGAGGATGGAATCATGACAGGCTCCTTATGACACAAAGGAGCAGCGGCCACCCTCCAAGCTCCTTCCTTACGTCTGAACTTCATACTTTGTCTCTAAGGCTGAGTCTGGCCGGACTGTGGAGGAAACTCATTTTAGCTGTTAGTATTAAAGATCAAATTTTTTCTGTAATTACCCAGAAGTCATGGCCATGGGTTGCGGTTGTCAGTGACCATTCTCATTCATTCAGGTGAGGTTATCACAGGTCATTATCTGTGCCGTCTTTAAAGGGCAGCATGATAAATTGGAGATAAGACTAAGGCCTCCACCTCTGGAAGGATTTTCCACATGCATGTGTATCACTTCTCTGATCCCTATCTAATATCACCTATGTTCTCTGTCCAAAGTGTGTTCATCTTTGTCCTCAAAAGAGTGTCCTTTGTCTTTCATGTGAAGATACACAGCTTCTTCTGTTCCTGAGGTGTTGTCCCTCCTGTGCTGGGCTAAATCTCCTGTTTAGTGGCTGTTCTCTGTTTCTCAAATGTAGGGGACGGAGCGTATGCAAGATTGGTACACAAAGAGCTTTGCCTTCCAGCTCAGCTCCCTCTATACCACAGAGACCTGGTACTGTTGACTCTTCTCCAATCAGTGTGTCAGTCTCTCAATCTATTTTACCCTCCGCCACCAGCAGGTACTGGTGTAAGTCAGTAATAACAATGCTCCTTTTTTATTTCCATATCTACTACAGATTGTCTTGTCAAATTTGTCTGGATCAATTCAGTGAATTGTGTTAAATAATGTATGTTATAATTGTGTTATATAATGAATGTATTGATCAAATTCACGTTTAAGACCCTTTTGCTGTTTGTTTGTTTTTTTCATATATGTCATCTGGACAAATTCAATGTCAGCTGGTGGTAAAAGTAATATTAGTTGGCTAGTTAGCTACCCAATAAAATCTGCCAGAGACATTAAAACTTGAACATACTTGACTAGTGCTTTAGCATTAATTGCATATCAAACGAAGGCAAACCTGATGTGACTTAAAAAAAAAGATTTTATATCTCTTTCTCCTTTTCAAACTGTTAAATGCTTTAATGTCTCAGCAGCATTTGCAATGCACTTCCCCAAGTTCTGGATATGATAATTGGCTAAATGCCTAAAATGTAAATAAGGGAAGTGTTGGCTCATTAGGTGATATGTTCTGCAGGCGTCACAAAGTTTTTGGTCCAACACTTTTCCTACTGTACAAACCTTCTTCCAAGCAGGCATAGTGTGAATCCAGCTGATTCAATTCATCTTCTCACATACCTCCCAACAGCATTTGGGCCAGAGAAATGTCCTATATTCCAGCTCTGCTTGGCAGGTATCCACTGTCTTTGGGCTAACAAGCACAACTCTGCCCATAAACAGGATGGAAGAGCCAAGTCTGTTGCAGCTCGAAAACTCTGATGGATGTGATTTATGGCCTTGTGTATCACACAATTTTTCTTTAATAGCATTTAATACTAAGCTAAACTGTTAGTTTAGTGGCAAGAGTTTGTAGTAAAAAAAAAAAAGGAAAATAATAAATAAAGATGTTGCACCAATAGCAATAGAAGTAGAACAGACATCTATCTACCACTGGTACAGAGAAAAAAGTATCCAAATGTAAATCACAGTCCTGCCATATTAACCATGCTGTGTTTAATTGGGAAACATCACAGTTGCTCTAGTGATCCATAAATGACCGACACAATCTGAAGTTGAGAGCTCTACAAAGCCCAACTTTCTAACTTAAGACTAGATGACCTCTCTCCTGTACACACTTTTGTCTTTTAGACTTGTCATCAATCTTTTACAATGCAGTTGCCCATTGTTTATTTCAGGCAGTAGAGTTTATACAAGCTTGAATTCCTCCAGCTACTATTCACCTCAAAAGCATCAAGCAAACTGAGAAGCCTAACTGCTTCATATAAGCTCTTCCTCTTGCTGGTAGAAAGGGACAGGGCTGACACATGCTAAGCTGACAGTCAGTCGTTGCCGTCAGTGAGCGTCAGTTGGCATAGTTTTTGTCCATTTGTCAAGTAGACAAATTGACTCAAGCCGCTTACGTCTTCAGGCATATTCTCGATTAAAAACTGTCTGTGATGAGCAAGACTGCTGTAAAAAAAAAGTAGGTGTATCTAAGTCTTCTAAGTTCGCTTTTTAAATGATGAAGATCGATTATTGCACCTGCTCGTATAGAGACTTCTGTCCTAGTGCCATTTTTTGGCCAAGGCAAAATCTATGTGAGGTTACACAGCATTTGGATCTCCAGTGCCTCAGTAATACAGTGGAATGAAAAAGTGTGTGAACCCTTTGGGATAACGTGAAGTTTTGCATGAATTGGTCATAAAATGTGCTCCGATCTTCATCTAACTCACAACAATACAAAAACACAGTCTATTGAAAATAATAGTATACAAACATTATATGTTTTCATGTTTTTATTGAACATAACATGTAAACACTCACAGTGCAGGGTGGAAAACCTGCACTAAAAAAAAATAACCTCAACCAAACGTTTCCTGTTGCAGATCAGATGGTCTTACGTTTTCCTGCAAAATGTCTTAGTAAACTCTGGAATTCATTTTTCCATCAATGACAACAATCCGTCCAGGCCCTGAGGAAGCAAAGCAGCCCCAAACCATGATGCTCCCTCCACCATGTTTTACAGTGGGGATGAGGTTTTGATGCTTTTTTTTCTCCACACATAGTGTTGTGTGTTTTTTCCAAACAACTCAATTTTGGTTTCATATGTCCAAAGAATATTTTGCCAGTAGTGTTGTGGAACATCCAGGTGCTCTTTTGCAAACTTCAAACGTGCTGCAATATTTATTTTGGGCAGCAATGGCTTCCTCCGTGGTGTCCTCCCATGTACTCCATTCTTCTTTGATGTTTTTCTTATTGTAGACATGTCAACAAAAATGTTAGCATGTGCCAGAGATTTCTGTAAGTCTTTAGCCGACACTCTAGGATTCTTCTTTACCTCATTCAGCATTCTGCGCTGTGCTCTTGCAGTCATCTTTACAGGACGACCACGCCTAGGGAGAGTGGCAACAGGGCTGCAACAGTAAACCTAAAATTGGTGTTTTTAAAGGGCAGGACAGCTTTCAGCAACACATCCAATATCATCATAGTGATTGGACTCAAGGTTGGCTCACTCCTGGCTCCAATTAGCTCTTGGAGAAGTCATTAGGCTAGGGGTTCACATACGTTTTCCACCCTGCACTGTGAATGTTTACATGTTATGTTCAATAAAAACATGAAAACATATGTCTGTGTACTATTATTTTCAGCAGACTGTGTTTTTGTATTGTTGTGACTTAGATGAAGATCAGAGCACATTTTATGACCAATTCATGCAAAACACATAATCCCAAAGGGTTCACATACTTTTTCGTGCCACTGTAGTAATAGCAGTCCTTTGGTATTCAGGAATTAGTGTGACCAAAGTCTACCTCTAAAAGAAAGGTATTTCTGGAATGAACACCTCTCTATACTCCAGAGTTTAGATATTTTCTCAAACACTTTAACCCAAGCAAGTGCATTACAGTGTACGAGTCCCGATTGATTTTTCAGTCATGTGAAGGTGAGAACTTACTTCCACAGCAGGCACCCAACAGTGCAGTGACTGCTTTTGTACTGGTCTGTCCTGCTGTCACAGATCAAATCAAACTAAAAAAGAAGTAAACCCACAGGACATCCCAAAGGCTCAGTGGGCTAAACAACATCTCACGTCTCCTCTGTCTTTTGTTTCTCTTCTTTATCTTATTTTCCTCATAGGTTTTTGGTCTTATTGTTGTTCCTCTTATTTCCCCACCCTCTTGACCTTTCCTAACCCACCTTTCCACAACTCTCTCAATTTCTCTCTTCTCCCATTACTGTTCTCTCAGTAGGGAAACTGCACAGTTACTTTTTTTCCACAGTCCACAAAAAGTTTCAAGAACTTTCCACACTGGACTATAAAAGTCACTTTGGATAAAATGGAAAAGAAATGAGCGTTCATGCAAAGAAAATGTTTGAACTGTGACACTTGTGTCCAGTATTTCTTTCTGCCACTTACTTTGTCATTCTTCATGGTGTGAAATAGAGGACAGATGAGGTAAAAACAATTTAAATATGAGACCAACTAAAAACTGCTGTGTTCACTTATAGTTGATCTGTCAGCTCCATCTTCCTGTGCTGTGAGTAGTCTGACCAAACCACATACTGTAATATTGGTAAGAAATTAGGCTTCAGATTTGAACTCAGTCGTGCACGTCATCTCCGTGCCTGTTTAACATCTGCTGTGGTGTCTACCTCCAATGAGGCTTGCCAGCTTGGCTCATTCAAAGATGTGTTTCCCAAGTATTTGTTGTGCTCATGCTGGTGCTGCACTAAAATGAAGCGAAACCAACTGTGAAGAGATGACTAGGTGTGCCAGCTAAGTGTGTTTGAGTTTGTCTGGGTTTTTTCTGGTGGTTTGACAAGATGCATGTTAACCTAAACTGTGGCTGAGCAACTTTTTATCTTTTTGTCTGGCTACACTTATTTGTTAGAGGTTTTGAGAAGGTGAAACCTGCATTCTTCTGCAGGAATGTTACCATCTGTAAGATACCAGTTCAATTGGCTAGACTTGTTAGAATTTATCTGGACAGTTTTGGTTTTGAGTTGCCTCATTATGCCTTACTGCTCATTCACTGTTTTTGTTAACTACAGAAAAAGTTAGGTTAGGTTAACTATTTTAATTTTGTTTTCTTGGTTTTCTGCATAATTTGGTCATGAAATGTGACCTGATATTAGTTTTTAAAGGTTTTATGTAAATGAACATATTTTACATCGTGACTGAACTACCAAAGAACATTGTGTGTAACATTGAATTTTAAAAAAGCATGTTGAATGCATCATAAGCAGATTTAGGTAAATCATTTTTACACCAGTGCACTGTTTACACCTGCATCTGTTAAAGCTACAGTATGTAACTCTTTTTTGTGTTTTTTGTTACAGTAGACATAAAAACATTCAGATCAGGAGACAGGGAGGCAGCAAAGAGGGTCCAGAGACTGCTGTCTGTCAGGATCAGGGAGGGGAAGGAGGTTTACAGGAAAAAACTGGAACAACGCCTTCAACAGAACAACACCAGGGAGGTTTGGAGGGGTATGAGGACCATCACTGGCTACAAGTCCAGCAGCCAGGAGAATGTGGGGACAGTGGACCGAGCCAATGAATTGAATAATTTCTTCAATCGATTCCAGGCTGATCCACTGAGCCCACTCCAGTTCACCAACTGCTCCTCAGTCCCTCCCCTACACGACTCAGCCACCACCCTAACAATCTCAGCTGAGCAGGTGAGAAGAGAGCTGCACAGGCTTCACCCCACAAAAGCGGCAGGTCCTGATGGAGTCAGCCCAAGGGTGCTGAAAGCCTGTGCTCCTCAGCTATGTGTTGTTCTCCAACACATCTTCAACCTCAGCCTGCAACTGGAGAGAGTTCCTCTAGGGTGGAAAAAGTCGTGCCTGGTTCCAGTGAATAAGACGCCACGTCCCCGAGTCCTCAATGACTTCAGACCAGTGCCTCTGACATCACACATCATGAAGGCTTTTGAGAGGCTGATCCTGGAGTCCCTCCGACCTCTGGTTAAACCCTCACTTGACCCCCTCCAGTTTGCTTACCAACCCCATATTGGAGTGGATGACGCCATCATACACCTTCTAAGCCCAGAGGCTTAGTGAGGATCATGTTTTTTGATTTCTCCAGTGCATTCAACACCACCCGGCCTTCACTGCTGGGAGAGAAATAAAAAAACATGCAGGGCAACACTCCCCTGATTTCCTGGATTATGGACTACCTCACTAACCGCCCACAGTACATCCGCCTGCAGAACTGTGTGTATTTATATAATATTATATAATATTTCAAATTTTAATAGTCCAAAACTTTTTACCACCAGATGCACATTAACACACTCCTACCCAGACACATGGGGACCCAGTTGTAAAAAGTTTTCAAAGAAAATGTGTAAAACAAGATATGCTAAAAAATGCTATAATCTATCATAATATCTTAATTATCTAAATTAGCAACCTAATTTAATTACTGAACAACTGAAGTTTTAAATAACAATGAATTTATTGCAATTTTTTAATAAACCATTTTTCATAATTTTAGCATGAATCTCCCTTTTTGATACTCCTAACATCAATACATAACTCAGTATATATACAGAAGTTTATTATAAAGGTTTATTAGCTAATACAGAATCTGATTCATTTCCTAAATTTACATAAATTAGCATTTGCATGCACACAAATATAATGTATTCTAGAAATACGACAGGTGAAGTGGAGACTCAACAGTTACATAAAATTGGCTTTTAATTTTCAGCTTGTTCATGTTTTTTTCAAAAGACCTCACATTTTTCTTTGGTATAAACATGTCCATGTATGTACATGTACAGCAGCATGACATGCTGTGTTTTTTCTGTCTCTCAGTTCATTGTTGGCTTTGGTCTCTGTTAGGATGTTCTGAAAATAACAAATATATAGAAAACCACAAACTTTTCCTTTAAGAGATTTTGGTGCTGTTAATCATAAGATAATGGGAATATTGATAAATAGCACATGTAGAAAAGTGAAGATTAAGTATAAAAATAAACAGGTTTTACTTTGAAGTCTGTTGACAAGGTGACTGTGACAATGTAGTGGGCAAATAGTGAAAAAAGATAATGACCATTTACAAAATGTAATCTCCAGTGGGACCTACAGTACTAACAACACGAAACCCTAACCCTGAAGTAATACCAACATTTCAACATTTTTTCATTTCTTTGTTGAAAAATCGCTGTAGGACCTATTGGAGGGATTGATTAGCTGCTGTTTATCGTCATCCAAAAGGACATTGGAGCCTCATGTTAATTAGAGCAGAGTAGGAGCAGAAAATGAATCCTCGGTGAGGAATTATTGCTGAAAGATGTAGACCCAAAGCCAAATCGTTTGATATGGGCCTCCTTAGAGGAACAAATGTGAATTCAGTGGAATTCATATCAAAATCTAACTGAGCAGCCAAATAGCCAATGAGGAACTGCAAGCCAAGTCAGATTTTGCTGGGATAAAAACAATTATGTGAGAAGATTAGAGAGAACAATTAGCGGTGAAATGGTGCTTTCGTTGAATGACATTAGCAATAACAAAGAAATCTTGTGGCTGTTTGTTTAGCATAATAAAGGCTGTGTAGAGTGAGCCAAATAATGTGGGCTGGCCAGACAAAAGCAGTCCATCAAAACTCATTAGAGCCAGGAATGAGACACATTAGGAACGTTTAATGCATGGTTATGATGCTGGAGCAGTGGCACTCTGAAAGTAAAAGATGTGTTCATTGTTGTAAATTCAAATGTTTACTCTCAACAATACGGTGTGCTGTTAAAAGGGGCACTTTGTATTCAACAGAGAGAGGCATGGCAGCTGATCCCAGGCCTTATTATTTACGGCTTTCACCTCAGCGATAAATGGCACAATCTGCATGCCACTTGCTGAAAACGCTGCCCGAGATAAGTAATGCCACCACCTGTAGTCAGGAACAAGAGGTCAGGAGTCTCATGTCAGCTGGAGTTGTATCGTTTGACACAGTAAATCTTGTCAAAGGGGATAAACACTATCTCTCAGCGCAGTGACAAGCCCCCTTTGTCTCAGACAATGTGAAAGTCTCATGAAAACTTTATTATTTATCTCTGCCGTTTGTTTCGAAAATGGAGAAAAGGAAAAATTGAGCAACATGGGAAAGGAAGAGGGGTTAGGGCCAAACTGCTGCAATAAAAGTGATGTATGAGACGTCACTTAGTGATTGGCTCAATACATCACCCTCAAAACGCGAGCTCGTCTGCACACACACACACACTCACTCTGCAGTGCGTTGAAGTACTTGGTAGACTCCTGTCTGCCTGTAGGCTAATAGATGGGAGATAAAATAAGAACTTCACAAATATAGGATGGAGCAATCCTTTATTGGACCGTATTAACTCTGCAAGAATATCCACACATGCACATGCTCCTCTCTCTCATGTACACACACAAGCACAGTGGTTTTGCCTTAGTTTAGTGGAACTGTTCTAAAGCTGGAAGCTCAGGAGCATTAAGGTTGAGAATAAGCAGGTGGTAACTAAGTGGGATAACGGAAATGGCAGCTGCTCTGATTGATGTGTCTATTGGTGCTCAGTTACGGGCCAAAGAACGGAGGTTTGAAATCAGGCTAGTGAACGGCCTCACTGGTGTGAACTAATAGAATCAGATTCTTCTCTTTGTTCTGCTCTTTTTTCACAATGAAATCTTTCATCAGATCAGAAATGCTGTCAGGTTTCTGAGAAGTTCCAATGTTTAAGTATTTGCTTACTTTCAGTTGAATCGCTGGTCTGTGGATTAGCTCACAACAGCGGCGTACATTCACAAATGTTTTCTTTGGTTTGGTTTGAGATTGAATCTAAATGTAAGCAGGAACATTTAGAGTGCGATGGAAGGGTTCTAACGCAAAGTATCATCAAATCCTAACATGAAATTGTTACATTATGCTCTCAAATCAGTTTTAAAAGATACTCAAATAAAATATATAATTCATCTAATATTATAATAAAGGTCAGTTATATCATCATGAGTCTTTACTGCTGTGTGTATTCGTTGGGCTAGATGACACTCTATTATGTCATTTTTCTTAAAAAGCAGCAGGAATGAATGAATCTAAATAGAGACCACTGGGACCAGTAAGTAACAGAGTGTCTCTATAGAACTGCCTGGTGGGAGGAGGAGGCGAGTGCTGGCCAAGCTCTGGTTTGAGCAGTAAGGGTGAAGCGGTGACTCAGGGTAGACACTTGAAGTCGCCCATCCTGTTGGCCTTGCCCTTGGCGCTGACAGTGGCGCTGCCCTTGCTCTTGAAGATGTCACATCATTGTGTGTCTATGTGTGTGTGCGAGTAGCAACGCAGGGATGGAGACACTTAGATGGCACTCACCATGACAGGGTCAACAAGGAGGGAGAGCACTGACACTGACATCACTCGACCTCTGATGACCGTTCTACACACACGCACACACACACACGCACACGCACACACACACACACACGTTCAAATGCATTCAGGCAAATTTACTCAGGATCATCCAAAATAGTTTGGATTAGTTTTGAATTTTAACTTGATATTATGATTTAAAATAGTGAAATATTCTCTTTACTCCTTTGCTGGTCACGAGTTGGAGAAGATACCAACTCTTTCATGACTTTAAATTACTTTAGGTAGCTAGAATGACTGTAGAGTAGATAGATTGGTTATTCACCAATTGTGGGGTTGTGGTTCAAGCCCTCTTGTCATATGTTGATGGTTAGGGCGTGTGTGTGTGTGTGTGTGTGTGTTAATGGGGGAATGAGAAGCAGTGGAAAGAGGAGCATTTTGAGAAAAGTGCTTTTACCATGTGTTTCTGTGTTAGTGGTTTTGTCCCAGAATTCTTTGTATGATATCACAAAACCATTTCAGTTAGCACTGAGGATTAAAGGAAGAGGTACTTTTACTGTTTGTGTGCTCAAGAACTTGACAGTATGACTGCTGCAGCCACACTAAACTACCATTATCATCAGCAGTTGATATGCAAGATGGTGGGTTTGGGTTAAGGGTCCCACTTACTTTACATAATTTAATTCCACATATTTAAATTCTATTTAAGGCTATTTGTTCCAGCCTTCTGCGCGGCTGCACCAGAGACTCCTGGAGGCTAAGGAGGCTAAAGGGGTTGTCACGGGTCAGTGGGCATACCTGAAAGGCATTCAGAGACTTACAGTAGCTGCCACACTCGTCTGCAGTGCCACCCTCTTTAAACAGAATCATGGAGAAAAACTAAAGCTCAAATCATTTGTGTAGGTGCATACTGTTGTGTGATTCAGAGTCCTTTCTGAATACCTTGACAACAAGATACTGGTTTCTCTCACTGACTGAAGAGGGATGAGCTCAGCAGCAACGACTGAAAACGTGTAAGCTGTACAACTAGTTTTCCAGTAAGAGTACGAGTTTTATTTCAACTGCTCCAACCTGCACTTGAATCAAACACTGGACAGTACATCAAAACACACATAGTCCAACTTAATGACACCTAAAAGTTAGTTAGTAGAAGTTAGATGGTGTTGCTGAGTGCTACTGCGTATCAATGGTTATGGTGATAGACATCACTCACTGGTTTGAAACTAATAATTGTAGTTTATGGTGGTGCCATCATTTGAAGCCACATTTAGAGTTGGATGTGACACACTTCCGTGGTCCCTCTCCCTCTGTGCTCTGCTCTTACTGTCTGTGCTCCACAATGCTTTGCCCAGTGTTCATCAAATGACAATAAATACGGAGATGCAAAACTGAATGATCAAACAAAAAGGAAGGCGTCAACAGCATGTTTTCAAATTAAAATAAATTATGAAACATATTCAAAAGATGTTTTTAATAAGTGGAACACTGTAGTTTTAACATCCAGTGGAACCGTCGGAGGTTTGGCACCAGGTTTTAAACAAAGGTTATTGGAAAAGGTAAATGTGTGTGTTACTATTTTAGTAAGTAGTAGATGAATCCACTGTACATTCTGGTGACAGAGACAGTGTACAGTATGTGGAACTGTGTCAAAATAAACCACACAGTGAGTTTATGGCTGTGAACAGTGTGGCACAATAATGAGTCTCTTATAGCTTCTGGAAAACAATGGAGCTCTTCGTCACAAACAATTAAGATTTATGAGGGTTTAGTTATAAACACAATACTTGATAGAATGAAAAATCTAGTGTTACAGGCTAATACAACACAATTTCTAGCCAGGTTCTATTTAAATATTGAATGTAAAGGGGTGAAAAACAACAAGCCCAAAGCTGTTAATACAATACAAGTACAATAACTTCAGTGGTGTATAAGTATGAATAGATCAAATCTATAAAATATAAATACTTAAGTACTTAAGTACTGGACTCCAGCACCACCACATCATATTTGACTAAGTCAATATGGCCCAGCCTTCACACACATTCATTTCACTGTGTGTCCTTACAGTCGCACTTTCACTGACGGAGCTCATGAAGAATTGTGGGTTGAGACCGGGTGCAGTTTAAAGGCTGATATATGGCTCTGGTAGGAACAGGCCTCACTGTGAAGCAGGTCCAGGTAGCATTATGTGTTATAGTGTGAACTTATTGTCATGGTTATCATTCTAGATGTTAATGGACTTTATATGGAGAGAGAGACATATGGAGGGAGACTGCAGTGGCGTTAATGTCCTCCTCTTCATTTTTAACCTTGACCTACCTATCATGCTCTTGAGGTAACCACAGCCACAGTAATGCTCACACGCACACCCCCACATACACACACACACTGAAAAGATGAATTCTGCAGAGGAGAGGTCATTTATAATTAGTTACACAGCACGACAGTAGTCCTGCTCCGCCACACACAGCCAAAGAGACAACTCCCAGCACACATCATCAACTGCATGCACAATAGCAATCAGGATTCAAAGCAATGAAGTAATCAGATTTTAATAATGCAACTCCCACTGGGGGACGGTGTACAACAGTGTAGGCTAAATATTAGATAATAGGGAAAAAATGGATAAAAAGCAACCCATATACGCTCACATTGGACTATTGCATTGAACTTGTAACAGTTTTTTCACCCAGCAGTAGCTGTCTGCATATGTGTGTGTGTGTGTGTGTGTGTGTGTGTGTGCAGTATGTGGCTGTCAGAGAGTGTGACAGCTCTATACCTCGACGCCAGTGGTGAGACAGGCTGCCACAGAAAGCCTGGAGAGAGCTGCAGGCTAATGCTTAACAGCAGCAGTCAACACTGGAACCACGGACCTCTCACTTCCTCCAGCGAAGTCTTGGAAAACTCCTGATTTGTGTTCTGCGGATAAGTCTGTGCTCTAACTCTGGTATTTCTCTCAGACAGGAAACTCACACCTGCACCACCTCTTCACTCAGTTTCTGATGCGGTCTACTCTGGACTCAGTTTTACTTGATTACATAAACCACATGCAGAAATGAAAAGAAAGGAGTGGCATTTACAGGCTATTAGTCATTTCTACATCAGTAATCGGAGTGTAACAGCTCTGACACCAAGGCCAAAATGGCATCACAAATGACCACAGTCATGTGTTGTGGTTTGGGAAGACAGAACCCACTACCAGCGACACGCTGCCACCAGCATGTCACCAGCTCCCTGGGGCCTGGAAATCTGATATTTCTTGTCATAATCAGACCTATCACTGGTGTAGTATGAGCGCTGATAAAGCATTTAGGGACAGAACACAGTGTAGGTCATTCATGTTGATGTGGATTCAAACATTAAGATTAACATGTGCATACTTTTCCTTTGTGTGCTCTGGTTTCTTCCCATACTTTAGATTCAACAATAAAATTCATGGTGTTTCATGGCCTCCAAAAAAAAGACTTAACGCGATTCGATGACATGCAGCACTCATCTTGAATCACAACACAATCGAGAATCCTCATCTGGTTTCCGGCCTACACTTGTCTTTCTTTTCAGCCATGTAGTGGACCTCGTTACTTGCATGTGCTTCTTCTTTCTATCTGAACCGAGCCTGTAATACAACATTTTTTGTCTGTGTGTGGCAGCTACACATTTGGAATTCAGGTGGATTAGAGTCTAGGCTTTACTCAGTTCAGCTACTAGGGTTCATTGGGGTTCTGTTAAATGGCAGGACTTCCACCTTGGTGACGTTCTCCTACATTATCCATTTGAGGTCATGTACATATGATGTACTAAAATTGGCAGTTACAGTTATGAACCTCAGACACTGTCAAGAATGGATGTCTAAATTATAACTAATCTAGGCCATGACCAGAACAAGTATGTCAGACCTCTGGAGAACATTGAAGAACTCGTGGGTCTCTGGGTGAATATGGGTCGATGAAATTTGCTAAAGTGGACTCGCCAACCATCATGTGTGGTCTGAGGTGCTTCCCAGGGATGTAGTAGAGTAGATGTATAAAGCAGTCAAATTTGGAAGTGCTCAATTAAAAAGGCTGCGTTCACATTATACGCTGAACTGGCCCAAAATCCTTTTTCCTCTAAATGACTCCAATTGGACTTTTTCAGCTCAGATGTGGGCGACTTATCACATTCACATCTATTCTATGGAAATGCTGTCACTGTCAAAAGGTTCCCGTCAGAATTAACGTTGTTCACTGTCTCACTTCTGAACATGTGCCTGTCGTCATCGCCTCCTTCTGTGGGAACACCATCTGGGTCTTAATGTGAAAAAAATTACAAGTTGTACTGTTTTTGTCTTGTTGTGTTTCACTCTGTCATGATATGAATGATAGATCTGTTAGTCTGTGATATTTCTCTTTAAAATGAAAGATGAATGTGCGGTGAAGGATCTGTTACACAGGGTACAAGCCAAGTTTCCCACAGCACAAAATAAGACTGGAGTTGTTCACATTTTAAGAAAACAGGGTTAAACGAACAAATAATACTTTTACCTAAAATTTTAATAGGTAGTAACACTAGTCCCTAGATTCAGTCCCTGAAACTATTATATGTATGTTTTTTAAATGTATGTACAGGCTATGTACATGCAGTTGAGTAAAAAGCTCAGCTGGATCTTTTATTGCCTCTGCTGTGCCACAGCCCGTTACTATATTTTGTCTCCACATATCCAAGTCTAAATTGTATTTACCCAACTATATGAATAACAATTTGTCAATCACTGAGAGGAGATTTTTCTGGGTCAAATGCGTGCGATCCTGTAATTCAACAGCATGTTTTGGCAGATCATCCAACTCTGTCACCTTGTGGCAAGGATACAAAACTGCACTTAGTGAATGTGGGAAATTCAAAACAACAAACTAAAAGTAATTATTACAGGGTTCCTCTATGTGTGTGTCTGTGTGTGTGAGTGGATCTGTAATGATAGTTGCTACTGGGAGAGTGGTAGCCATGTCGATTTAACCTTTTCCGGAGGATTAGCCCGGGTGAAGTCTTATATTTGTTGACAGAGGCCTTGGTGATGACGTTCAGTCGTGTATTTGATCACCATTAACATGCATTTGAAAATGTTTTGTCAATTGCATGCGTTCAGCTCAGTTGCAGCAGCAGCAGACTCAAACCTCAGCGTTGCGTACAGCTCGTATGTGTGTCACAGAGCCACCGTGTCCTCTCGTTCACCCTCCCAAAAAAAAGAGAAACTGAAAAACTCTCTCTTCTTCTTGCTCTTCTTCTTCTTCTCCCTCTACCCTCCTCTCTCCATCTCCCTCCGCCTCCACCCAGCTTTGATCCGCCCCTGCAGCCACACTGGAAAGATGAAAGAGCGAGGAGAGAGAGAGAGAGAGGGAGAGAGGGAGAGAGGGAGAGAGTTGACAGCTCCTCAACAAGTACAGAGCATCGGGGAGGGAGGGGGACAACGCTATTCTGATGATGAGCTTCTCGCCATGGGAGGAGGAGGAGGAGGAGGAGACACATGCACCATCAAGAGGCACCAGAGCTAGGTTAAGCATGCACACGCTCGCTGCTCTCCTTTTACTCTCACACACACACACACACACACACAGACATTGGGTTAACCGCCTCTGTTTACCCTCAATCTGGATTGTCTGCAGTGTCTGTTGCCTCCTGCCCCTGTTGACACAGATGCTGGCTTGTTATACATCCAGTAATAATCAGCCAGAGAAAAGTAGATGCTCACATGTTGGAGCCTCACACAGTGGAGATAAATCTGCAGTCAACGGCTTAAAGGCTGTCAGATGTTATGTAAGTACTACAATGATGATCACATCAACAATGGGTTGATGGAACTAACGAGTACCGCCTTTGCTCCGTCTTCCTCCTCTGTGTCATAGAGCGCAACTGTTGCACCAAACCTACTAAAACCACGTCAGTGAGCCACACTGCTGCTCTGGCTGACATGTTTTTTCATTACCACAAACACATACATTGCAGTTTATTTTTGACTCCGTCTCACAGTCACAGTCCTGCTGCTGTAATTACTCACTAGAGCACCAAATGTCTATTAATCCACGGCTGCAAATAGTCCCAATTAACTGCACTGTTACCTCCTGTGCAAAGCTTCTGTAGGAAAATGATTTAAGATTTAAAAAGTGAATCTGTGTACTTGTATACTCATTCTTTATAGATTTATGTGCTCAGTAGGAGCCTGTCAGGAGCTCCTAATCCTGCTAAAAAGCCATGATAGTGTTAGCACCAGTTACTGTGCACTATTCCATTTGCATTTTGTGCAGAGAAAAGTGGACATCCTTTTGTTCCGTAAGGAACAAGAGAGAAAATGCTCTTTGCAACAATTGCAAACTGTTACAGGTAAGAAAGCTGTTGATGATTATTAAAGATGATTATTTTATGAAAAACCCACCGTCATGCACCCCACACAATACAGAACTCAACCTTTCAACAGATGTCCCTATACAGTGAATTAGAATATAACAAAATGAATACTGAATATTGCTGCCTTGTTTAAAAGCCCCAAAATAATAACTGGGGACAAATGTAGCTTAATTAGTTTTTGCTAATTACACGTGGTGACTTTTCCCTTTATAGTCCTCTCACTGGGTTTGGTTACCTGTTTTTCTGTATGTACAGTATGTAGCCTTAATAATGTATAATAACAGTAAGCAAACAAAACAGACACTTCTCTGTTGGTGTGGGACCCATCCTCTAAGAAAAGACTAGAGGGAAATTCAGAGCCATCTTATTCCGCCCATGCATTTCTTTTAAGGTTGGAAAATATCTGATAACATCACTGACTTTGCCCCAAACCAAAATACTGTTAATGTGACTTGAATACAACATTGTTGCTGTATAATAAATGCAAATCAAGTGTTTCCTCAATAATAATGTTAATCAGAAACAACTCATAAACTCTGAGATCCCCGTAAGAGAATTTAAATCACCCCGTCTCTCTTTACATCTTATTAACATGCATCTCATAGCAGGACCGTCTGCGTGTAATTTACATTTGGCTAATTAAAATCATTCCTGTTACACACATTTAAATTGGATTTCTCTCCACCTCACAAAATACTAATTGCTACACATCACTTCTTCTCATAATATTTATACATCATACGCTCATGACAATCAGCATCCTGCCCTTGTTTGTCCCTGACACAGAACTTGCTGCTCATCTGATAAGGTCTATTTTTAATATACTTTTGGGTCTGTTTTTGTTGTTTTAGTCATTTAGTAATGCACTTCCACACAATTGGGTAACATGCATAAGACAAAATCAAAATAGCAATAGGTAAATAATACTGATTGTCTGCAAAACTGGTGAACCCTACACTTCCCATAATGCATCTTTCTCACGCTTTGATAAACACCAAACTTTATACACCCAATCTGTTGTTAAGCTGTGTTGTTCTCTGAGGAGCAGCAGACTCATTACAAGTATGCAGCCTGCTACAGCTACAGTCTGGCCAGATGACACCAGACAGAGAGAGCTCCTTGTTTAACCATTACAACTTTGAATTCACCACAACCTTCCTCAACCGTCCCTCTACAGTCTGTATGTATGTATGAACAGGGGCCAGAAAAAGTATGTGGAATTTGTGGTTTTCTGCATTAATTTGTCATAAAATGTGATGTGATCTTCATCTAAGTCAGAGGTATTAACAAGTATGATGTGTCTAAAATAATAACACAAAAAAGATTCTAATTCTGATCTTTTATGTCTTTATTGAGACATAAAGATTGGAAATCGAACCGCTAACCCTGGGGTTCAGTAGATAGCTGCTCTACCACCTACAATAAAGAACCTCGTTGTCGGCAGGATTCAAAGCTGCGCGGGGAGACCCCAATGGATTTCTAGTCCATCGTCTTAACCACTCGGCCACAACAACTCACATGTTCAGGTTTTATTTTGGCTCTCCACTCATACAGGATATGCATTCCAAGTGCATATACATGTCATGAGGCCTTTTCGTGCAGCAGCTCCTCTGGCCTTGTGACTAAAAAGCATTTGAGCTCCTGTGTATTTAGTGCTGCTCTCCCCATCCCGCTCTGTTCTGAATGGCCAGCTTGTGGAAGACTTCTTGTGGGCCAAACTATGTCTAGTCAGGACAACGGCCTAGCCCGAAGTCCTGCTGCATTCTGGGGTGGGTTGTGAAAAGTGCAGTAAACAGATACAAACACTGCTCAAAGTCGTTGCTGCCCCTGAGAACTTCAAATACGTTTATATGTCAAATCAGAACAGTAAATGCAGAATGTGAGCCCTTACCCAGGGTATGTGAACACGACAGGTGTTTACGGGCTTACTGCTTATTTCCCATTTTATAAGATGGTAACTTATTAGTTTTAAGTTACTTTTGCATTTCTCCCGCCTTTTAGATGAACTCAGAGGAGCAGCAGTGGGTCAGCAAAACTAGAGAACAAGATAACGTAGTTCAGGTGAGGTAATAGTGTGAAAAATTTTTAACAGGCTCATATGAATAAATTATGAAGTTGCCAGTTTTTTTTTGCAAACTACTTCAATATTTTTTGTTTACAACAGTATTTCAAGCTAACCTGCTGTTCATCGAGGCCGAGTGTTGGAATGTGTGATTTTCAGTCACTTTTTAACAATTTATTTCTCAGGAAAGGCTGAAGCAATAAAGCCTCTGAATTCAGTCGTCTGGCAGCTCTGGAATTTAAAAAAAGTGCTTCCATCAAAAGCATGGCATCATGTACCTATTGATAATAAAAAACGTTTTTGTGTATTTTATAGAGAACATGTGGGTCATAATAAGCTGAGAGATCATGATCATTGGGGGAACCTGCGTCCTGATTGATTTTGATAATATGGTAAGTACATTCTCCAGTTTGTGAACTGTAGTGTGGAGTCTAAACTAATTTTGTTGCTAACCTTTATATGGTTAAATGTTTAAGTTGAAGTTGTGGAGCAGGAGAGAGGGGTTGAGCTGGAAGTCAGGAGAAGATGGGCAGTGACTGGTCATCACTGCAGACCTCCTATCCGAAAGCTTCAGTTATAAGAAGGAACTTAATGTCTAGTATCTAGATGTAGCTCATAGCTGTATATTGTACTTGCATGTTTCCCCTTAAGATCATGTGAAGAGTTTTGAAGGATTTCTAAAGCTTCTACAGATCACGACTAGCCTTGACTTTGAAAAAAATCTCCCGCTCTCCTCCTCGTTCTTCACTCCCTGCCAGCCGCCATAAAAGGTGCCAGATTAACACACTGGCACATACATTGCAAATGTCGGTGCATACAATATATCTGCTTCTGTGTGTGCGTGTGTGTGTGTGTGTGTGTGTGTGTGTGTGTGTGTGTGTGTGTGTGTGTGTGTGTGTGTTTATGTGTGCAGGATAATTTCCTGGATTTACGGCTGACAGGAACAGTTTACTGTGTCAGTTGGATTTTCAGGGACAAGGGTTCACTTATCGGTGAATGTGGCAAACAAAGAGCCCAGAAAGACATGCACAAAAACTCTCTCTCACTCTCACACACACACATATACACACACACACACACAAACACATACAAATACACACACACAGAACCCTACTTGGCTGCGTAGGAGTTTCACAGCTTAGTGTTTGCATGTCGTAGCCATATCTTGTGTATTGAATGGGTGGGATGGAGCAGCACTACATGTAAGGAGACAGATGCTAGAGCTGGCAGTGACACGCAAACACACAAACAAACAATGTCACACACACACACACACAAACAGCCATACATGGTGTATTCCCCAAATCTAACAAACGTTGCAATGAAGCTGATGCGCTCAGCGTTACTCAGTGCCCCACAGATGAACTCCTGCTATTAAGATTCACACTAAAGCAAGGGGAGTCTGATCAAATACTCCAATTCCCTACTGTTACCCTTCTCCCCACACCATCCCTCCATCTCTGCCAAAAGACACATACACACATGCACCAACACAGAGTATGGGATGATGGGTTGAATGCTAATGTCGAACCTATTTACATTTCAAGCCGTACGACTGTCAGCACATCTCTGTTCCAGGAGAGAGTGGGGAATTGTCAAGAACACGGTTTTCACCTCTCTCTTAGTTTTATTCCAACCTTTAAACCCACAACATAATGTTGGAACATTCTCGCATCAAGGGCTGATAATGAAACATAAGTCAAATTGGGGGAGTGGAGGGGGGCACTGCTTTATTTTCCATTTTGTTTACAAGTCCCATGTTTAAACTGGTTCCTTTCCTCTGAGAAACCAGCATGAGTCGATGTCTCTCTCATTCTGTTCATTCTACTGCTGCTGTCGCTTCACACTGACCCACTAAAAGCAGTCGCGAGCTGCCGTGTGCATAGCACCGCTTTCTTCAAAGCCTAGACCAAACCTTATTCACATCTTATCATTAGTCAAACCTGCATGTTGTAAGCAGAGTTCAACTGCCGCTCTGAGACTGAGACTCGGCACTTTACCTCTACAGGATAGAAATGAGGGGCAGCAGAGCCCTCAATTCCCAGAGTCACGCCCACACATTGGTGACTCGTTTTAAGGCTGTCTTCTTTTGAACTGCAACTTACAGGTTGTTTGCACCTGCAGCAAAAAATTACCAATATGCATGTATTGATGACATTGAGCATCTGTAGTGAACATTACACAAGGAGGAGGTTGGGTAAATAAAGACCACAAAGAGAGAGTTGAAGTATTTTTATATATTTAAGCACGTTTTATGTTTTATTTTCTGTGTGACCAGGTCTTCCTTAAAAAAAAGGTCGGTTAGTTATGATCTCTTTGCTTAAATAAATATACTTTTTTCCATATCCAGTAAAGAATCACAGCCATTTTTAACATAAGCACATGTAGCTAGCAGTGTTAGAGCGCAGTGAGCTTAATGTTCTTAAACTAGTAGTCTAACTACATTTTATAGTAGCTTGCTACAATCATATATGCAGAGTGGTGGAAATAGTTACATCACCCTTTTTTGCCAATATATCAATATTTTTAAGTCATGACAAGATCTGGTGAAAAGTTCAACCATCATACTATATTGCAAAAGGAGAAATAGCTTTTCTGCTAGACGTCATTTACTACATATCTCCTTGGGGAAATTCTTGTGGACAGGCAGCTGCCACAAGAATTTCACTGTCTTGTCCAGGAACTTCCACATTCCACAACAACATACAAAGTCTAAATTTGAGTTTAAATGACATCCAAATTTGAGCTCAGAATCAGAATCAGAATCAGAATCAGCTTTATTGCCAAGTTTTTCAACAAGGAATTTGACTCCGGTTCACTTCGCTCTCAGGTACACTGTTTTTCAGGAAAGGGGAACGTAATATGAAAAAGAGAATGCCAAATCCAGCATTAACGTGTCAAATAAGTAATATTTATGAAACAGGTAAAAATATATTTATACAGTGCACATCTGCATCTGGTTCAAGGATACGTACACCAATCAGACACAACATGAACTTATGAACTTATTGGTTTTCATGTTACCAGAAGTCAGCATGCTGCCATGATCAACAGGTGTCAGGACACACAGTGCCATGCAGCTTGTAAGTACACAAACATTATATGTATGTTTCATGTTTTTATTGAACCTAACATGTAAATATTCACAGTGCAGGGTGGAAAAAGTATGTGAACCCCTAGCCTAATGACTTCGCCAAGAGCTAATTGGAGCTAGGAGTGAGTCAACCTTGAGTCCAATCAGTGTGATGATATTGGATGTGTTGCTGAAAGCTGTTGAGCCCTTTAAAAACACACACCAGTTTTGGGTTTACTGGTTTCAAGAAGCACTGCCTGATGTGAACCATGCCTCGCAGAAAAGAGCTCTCAGAAGACCTACGATCAAGAATTGATCGTTTTGAAAAAACACACAAAACCATGTGTGGAGAAGAAAAGGCACAGCACACCAACATCAAAACCTCATCCCCACTGTAAAACATGGCAGAGGGAGCATCATGGTCTGGGGCTGCTTTGCTGCCTCAGGGCCTGGACGGATTGTTGTCGTTGATGGAAAAGTTAATTCCAGAGTTTATCAAGACATTTTGCAGGAAAACGTAAGACCATCTGTCCCCAACTGAAGCTCCACAGAGGATGGGTGATGCAACAGGACAATGACCCAAAGCATACAAGTAATTCAACAAAAGAATAGCTTCAACAGAACAAAATACACCTTCTGGAGTGGCCCAGCCAGAGTCCTGACCTCAACCCGACCAATTCATGCAGAAAACCAGTTTTTCTTGCCACTCTACGTGCCATCTTTTCCTAGTATGTTGTAGAGCACAAAGACAGACATTCTCTCCTGTAATGGTTAGATAAACTGTATCTGTTACATCTGTCTAACACATCCCTCAAACATTGAAAACTAGATTTTAAAAAATGAAAAAGTAGTTTTCCCAGAAAACCAAACCCTTGTTGTGGCTCTGTGGGTATTTACAAAAATGTTACTTGCATATAAAAAGTCATTTCACTTAAAAATCATGTGGGCCAAGCACCCTGGTAAGAGAGGTACTTTTTTAATTTTAGTAAAAACGCAGCAACACAATATGAAATATTGCTATAGCAAGTAAAGATCCTATGTATATTTTTGAGTTTATGGTTTATAGCAGAATAACTAAGAGATGATTCAGAGTCACCAGAGCCAGCTCTAACTATAAGCTTGATCAAAAAGGACACTCTGAGATAATTAGATTTCAGTACAAGTGAGGTCAAATTACCAGGTAATTATATCAACGTTTAACTTATTTTGCACTATAGGTTGGAATTTACATTACATTACAGCTATATCTAAACTACTGGGTAATTACTCTGCCGGTCCCAAAAAAAGGCTTCTCCAGCACATCCCAATAAACATAGTTATGAGTTCTACTGTTGTTTTTCTACGATCTGATTTAAATGAGCGCAGATCATGATCATTCAAGATTTTCTTCCAACTCCATTTCTTCCTCCTCACTATCCTTCCAGTTTTTAATAATGTGTTGGACAGTTCTTAACACAGTTTTAGTAAGTTCACCAATCTCTTAACATGTTTTCTTTGCTTGATTCATGCTTGATCCAGGTTGTGACTTTAATTTTTTTGGATGAGAGTGTTTAGCAGGCTGTCATATACTACGTTACTGACATTACCCCATGAAGTTCTTTAAGGTGACACCATCATTAAACATGTACTTTTCCTGCTACTGTATGGCAAGTGGAAATGTCTGCTGTGAATCTGCTTAAACTGGAAGCAATAAAGAAACAAAGAGTTCTGTAACCCCAGCATGGTTATTAAGATTCAAGAGAGCGGGACTTTTTCAGAAAGCAAAAAGACAAGCAAAGTAAAGGATGGACAAACCTCTGACAGGGAGGAAAACAAAATCAAGCAAAGCAAATGTATAAGCAAACATGTCAGTCAGTTCTCTGTCAGAGTAGCTCGAGAGGCTTTCGTGCTCTGCGAAACAACTCTGGCAAAAAGTTTACCGTGCATGTTTTCTTAGTGCACAATAGTAACACCAGATCTCAGTTAGGTGCTTAAAATACCATCAATAAGCTTCAGGTGGGGATTTCAGGAGGAGGTATGACCAAACCATCATTTCACTTAAACCACGTCACTGGGACCTCATTCCACCCAAGAAATCACCACAATTAAAACCTGCTTATAGTATGTTCTGTGGATTATTCAGCCAATGTGTTTATTTGTCATTTAGATGAACTAATCCTTTAAATCATGACGGTTGGGGATCAATCTGACAGGTTCACCACCTCACCTGACAAACGAGCCGCTTGCGTGTGTGCAGCTCTGGTTTCTATACACGCCCATGCTTTACATAAATCACAGAGTTAAGAATTAAGTAAAGTAGCGCAGCCCCCTCTCCATCTTCTCACACTTCCTACATTCATTGCTCCACTTATCCACAGCGTCGCCCGCAGCTAACTCGTCTGAGAACAGAGCAGAGAAAATTAGGGAATCAACTCCAAAAGTGGAGGCTGGATGACGCGTAAAAACAATCACAGAGCCAGGAGGCATGGCAAAGCCTTTGAATATAGCAGGTTCATTTATGGAAGTTCTTAACCCTGTTTCCTTTTTGTTTTTCTGTCAGAGCGTTTCTTTGCAGACTGGCAAACAATGAGTTCACCAACTGAGGAGCAGTGAAGCGGGGTCACAGCCAGGTCAAGACACATTTTAATCAGACATTCACACACACACAGAGGCAGTGAGTCAAACATTTGGCCAGCAGGCTTCCACCACTAGTGACTAGAATTAGCAATATGCTTTGCACTGGCAGGCTACAAATGCAGTTGCATTGCGACCCAAACGCAATCCTGCATTGCCCTCTTTAGGGGGAAAATAGTGAAGTGAACACAAATAGCTGGGCTATATCCTAATCTCACTGCAAGCATGAGTTTGTTTATGGATGCAGCAAAAGTTCACATTCAGTTTGTATTTATTTATTGAATTCAACATCAGATGCAGAGGAGGCCACACATAAAACATAAAACTGAGCTGTAGTCATTTCAAGTATCTACACAGCAATAGGCAGTGATGAAAAGTAAATGTACTCAAGTACTTTAGGTAGGTATGCCATAATTATATTTCAGTTTATGTGCCGTTTTACAATTTTTAAATGTATCTGATACGTAGACATATACTCCTGGATGCCACCTGACCTGCTTCTGTCCACTGCTGTTGATTCATCAACTCAGCCACCATGTTGAATGAGGGAATCTGTGTCTCTCAATGCATGTATGTGTATAGAGGCGGGAGCTTATCCATAATTAAAATGTTCATAGCCGAATTTACAGTTGATTTTTCAGCAGATTGGTTTGTAAATTTGCAAATGCCAAAAATATATTTATGATACATGAAAGCGGATTATTTAATCCAAACACATCTTTTGTTAGTCCTGACACTAATATACTGTCATATTTAAGGTAAACTCCCCCCTTCTGCACTCTTCTCATTATTATTGTTATATTAATAATAATTATTATTAGATGACTAATAATAATTATTATTGTTGCTGTTGTTGTTATTAGTATTAGTACTAGTATTAGTATTATTAGATTAATAATTATTGTTGTTGTTGTTATTAGTAGTATTAGCATTATTATTAGATTAATAATTATTGTTGTTGTCGTGTTTGTTGTTATTGTTGTTATTAGTAGTAGTATTAGTATTATTATTAGATTAATAATTATTGTTGTTGTCGTTGTTGTTGTTAGTAGTATTAGTATTATTATTAGATTAATTATTGTTGTTGTTGTTGTTGTTAGTAGTACTTGTAGTATTAGTATTAGTATTATTATTATTATTAGATTAATAATTGTTGTTGTTGTTGTTGTTGATGTTGTTGTTATTGTTTTTGTTGCTGTTGTTGGTAGTAGTATTAGTATTATTATTAGATTAATAATTATTGTTGTTGTTGTTGTTGTTGTTGTTGTTGTTGTTGTTGTTGTTAGTAGTACTTGTAGTATTAGTATTAGTATTATTATTATTATTAAATTAATAATTGTTGTTGTTGTTGATGTTTTTGTTATTGTTTTTGTTGCTGTTGTTAGTAGTAGTATTAGTATTATTATTAGATTAATAATTATTGTTGTTGTTGGTTGTTGTTGTTGTTAGTAGTAGTAGTAGTAGTATTATTAGATTAATAATTATTATTGTTGTTGTTGTTGTTAGTAGTAGTAGTAGTAGTATTATTATTAGATTAATAATGATTATTGTTGCTGTTGATGTTGTTAGTAGTAGTAGTAGTAGTATTATTATTAGATTAATAATGATTATTGTTGGTGTTGTTGTTGTTAGTAGTAGTAGTATTAGTATTATTATTAGATTAATAATTATTATTGTTGCTGTTATTGTTAATGGTCTACTGATCGCTCCTTCCTTTAAATACATTGTCTGTTCAGTCGTGTCTACATTTTCCACCTTAAATAACAGCTGCAGAGGCTTTAAGTCTGTTTAGGTTTGCCTCAGTTATTTTTTTGGGAGGCTATGAATAAAACGTATACATGATTCGGTAGTGTTTTCAATTCAATACATTTCAATTCCAGTATAACTGATACCTGAGTTGCGGTATGTCATGTTAGTGTCAGGAATCAATTTAAGTAAGTAGGGGGACCATACTCATAGACATATATGTCTATGAGTTGGACAGTCATGTCCAACTGTCTATATATAGATATATACACATATATATGTGTATTGTGTATCTATTGTTTATACTAACATTATATAACACTACAATTCTTAGTGACGTTGCTGAAGCATTAACATATGTTATTTTCAAATAAAACCATAAAGCCGTTTTCTTCACCTGATAGTTAAGTGACATTAAGTGACAATGAATAATTTCACTACAATAAGCTATTACTTATTTTGATATTCTAAGGTAACTTCTCATTTGTGAAATAATATTCCTCACTGCTTTGCATTGCCATTTCTTTCATCAGAGCACCCAAAACCAGTACTAGAGGCTATTGTTTTCTATGACTTCATCTGATCCAACATGGCAGACGCATTTCAGAAGCACTGATTCAACATCTACAGGTATATACGTATGAATCAGACATATTTGGTGATTACTTTTTCATTTCGCAATTTTGCATAATTATAAATTATATTAAATTAAAACCATATTCTAAAATAAGTTTACTTAACAAATGCTTGTTTAAGGTAAAAGTTAAAACTATACTTTTGATGAAAATACAATTGCATCAGAGCCTATAAAAAGTATTCACCCTCCTTGGATGTTTTATCCTTTTATTGACATTATAAATCAATCATGGTCAATAAAAGTTGTCAAAACTTGACAAAAACATTTCAGAAAAATACCTAATTAATGTCAAAGTGAAAACAGGATTAAACAAAGTAATGTCAATTAAATAAAAATATGTAAAGTGAAATCAGTGTTTGCATTAATATTCACCCCCTTTAAAATGACTGACCTAATCCAACAGAGGTCCAGATATTTGGTGCTAGTAGTCCCACAATTAGTGAAATGGGGATCACCTGAGTGCAGTGAATGTGTCTCAAGTGATTGCAGTATAAAGACACTTGTGTCTGGGAGGTCCAGTCACTGGTTCTTCAGTATTCCTGGCCACCATTACACCATGAAGACAGAAGAACACTCCCAGCAACTCAGAGAACAGGTCACTGAAAAGTATAAGTCAGGGGATGGATACCAAAAAATGTCCAAGGCACTGAACATCACCACAAACACACCATCTCTGAAACATGGTGGTGGCAGCATCATGCTGTGGGGATGCTTCTTGGCAGCCGGCCCTGGAAGTCTTGTTAAGGTAGAGGGTAAGATCAGTACAAAATATAGGACAATACTGGAGGACAACCTTATTCAGTCGGCAAGATAACTACGGCTTGGGGAAGATTTGTTTTCCAGCAAGACAATGACCTGAAGCATACAGAGAAAGTTACACAGAAATGGTTTAACAACAACAAGTTGAATGTTCTGGAGAGGCCAAGTCAAAGCCTAGACCTCAATCCGATAGAGAATTTGTGGATGGATTTGAAAAGGGCTGTTCACACCTGATCCCTACGCAACCTGACAAAGCTTAAGCAGTTTTGCAAAGAAGAATGGCAAAACCACTGCTGAGTAGCGCTGAGTTTCCCCTTCCTTTCAGTTAATAATAATAATAATAATAATATTACTTTATTGATCCCCTTGGGGAAATTGTGGTTGGACATTTGCTAGACGCTATGTCAGCGCTAGACTACGGGGTAGCACAGCCAAGAGAAACCGGGAATCTAACTACTCACCCTGGGGTTCGTAGGCAACTGCTCTACCACCTAAGCTACTGCAGCTGCTGGTTTTGTTACACAGTTGCTAGGTAGCAGATATCTTTGGTCTCCTTTTTTCTGATTAATTACTTTTCTTTGCCATATAGCACAAAAGTGAAATGAGTTCAAAATCCTCCTTTTAAAAGTTGAGTTTCCTTGGTGTGTATCTGTCAACACTTGCTTTTCATTGCTACTAATTAAAGGCTCCATGTGTAAATAGAAGAAATGAAATGAATTGATAATGAGTTTTAAAGTCAGCTCTCAGAAATACAATTTTTAAGATGGTTTACTCCTTGAATCTGTACGGTTTCAGCAGAAAACAGTTACAGTCACAGAGCACATTCTTTCTATGTAACAAATACTTGTACTTTGATCCTTATGTCCTTTTATGCCCCTAAGATATTGACTGTCAGTTCAATCACAACATTAACTGACATTAAAAAATAGACATTTAATATAACATTTTAAATAATGCAAAAATATATAATAATAACAATGAATAACAATACAAATAAAAATCTATTCTACATGGTAAAGCCCCTGAGTACATCTCTGTACTGTCCATACAGAAACCTACAGACTGCCAGGTCAGATATACCAACTTAAAACTGCTGGGCAAATTCCTTCTATAAATTAGGTCATTCAACTCAGTTAGCATTTTAAAAAACCTTAAATGACTCATTTATATTCTTTTCCTTTTCTTCGCTGATGTTGTTTTTGTGCATTGCTGTATTATTTACTTTTTGTTAGATTAGGTCTCAGTCTCTCTGTTGTATTATTTCTGACTAATGCTTTGTACTGTTTGAAGGCTTTTGATTGTGAAGCACTTTTCTTTTGTAGAGCGCTATAAAAATTATTTATTTAGCTTTACTCTATGAAATATCAAAGACATGCAGTACATGAGACAATTACTTGTAATTTCATTGCATTCCATGAAGTATGAATCATTGTTTGAATGCACTGGTAGGCTACCAACACACTTGCCATGGACTAGCAGATATTGCTGAAAAAAGGCTACTCCTGGTTGGCTTAAAAATCTGAAACAAATCTGAAGTTCATTACTTGCATTAGAAGGAGACATTTTCAATACTGAATAGTGTATGGGTAAGATTGCTGCCTGGGGTTCGAATCCCAGCTGTGGCCTACCACCAGTAGAGGTCCTTAGGCAAAACCTCCTCATGCTTACCCTGCCTACCATTGTACCTTGTACCTAACTCTAAGTCGCTTTGAATAAAAGCATCTGCCAAATGATTAAATGTAAATGGAATACATAGACCAGCTGACACTGACGCATGAAGAAACCCCTCAAGAACACAAATGTTATATTATGAACATAATTCCTAAATAAAGTTCCCTGTCCAGTAAATTAGTTTTAGATCGAGTTTGATGTACCTTCTCTTTGGTTTAAATAGATTTTGTATGGTAGAGTAGACTTACAGTATAATAAATTAGCTGTAGACCTGTTAAAATGTTACAGCTCTGATATATTGACTGATAGATATTTCTGTCTGGCTCCATCCTAAGCACAACTCTAATTAACTAGAATGTGTGAAACCACCTGTATTTGTGCAGGGCAGATAACAAGATGGTAGCAGACATATTTTGGGAGGCATTATGAGTATTGGGAGCATGCCGAGTCATGGATAATGGATGAGTGGAGCGTGCTGCAGGAGGGCTCTGAGAGGTTTTTATAGATGTGTTTCCACTGTGGAATGACATTAGAATCTAGATACAGGGGTCAGAGAATGTTTACGTTGCACAGATGTAGTACCACAAAATCTTTATTATCGCCTACCATACAAAGTGTAAAGGGCAACTAAATACATACAGTAACTGCAGAAACATAATAGATAAACGTACAGGACATGAGGGTTCAGGAATAGTTTGATGATTAAGGAACAAAATGTGAATCACATGCTGTGGCTGTGACTAAACCTCAATCTAACTACATAAAATGTCAGAACAATGTGTGCAGCACTCTGCATCAGAGCCCTACATCACAAATGTGAAGCAAATAATGTATTGCATAGAAAAATGTCCCCAGCGACTGATGTATGACTCTCAATAGTGTAACTGTGCAAGGGTTTTACCTACTTCATATTCACTTTGGTACTTTAGTTCAGTGAATAAACCTGATCAAACATTTTTGATCCCTGTATTTCTTCTTATCATGACATATTTGGTCTTTCAACAACCACTTAGAAAATATGTTAGACACAGTTTTTTTATAAGGGATCACAGGCCAAAATGGTTGGGAAGCACTGGTTTCATCTTCAAACTGCATTTTAACCATATTATATGGTGTTTTAGGTGAGAAAAAATGGGGGTTAATGGACTAATTTTACTGCAATGTGGTCACATTGTGAAGTACCTTAAGCTCCTGGGTTTCATCAGGCTGCATCTGTAGGCATTTCTTCTTGCTGCATTGGAGTTTTAGATATGTGCCACAAGGTGTCAGTGCGAAGCTGTTAAGGAAATGATGTTGTGTGCTGCCAACCAATCTTTACCGTCTGCAACACAACATACAAGAAAGTGCAACTCATATATTTCACATCTAACCAGTTGGAAATGTGAGTTGGATTCGATTAAAGAAAAAAAAAACATTTATATTTGAGATGAATGCAGCTACACTGTCTATAAACTAGCTTTTAGCTACAGCTCAATATTGTTTCCAACCTGCTGGATAGTGATGGTGCACTCTGATGTTACATGAACATGTTTCTGAGGTTCAATGACTTCCCTACAGTCACAGACTGAAGAATGATCCAGAGGCAACTGCAAAGCCATGAAGAGAGAGGCGAGAGTCACTTCCCCATGTTGTTATGGCAACATACCTGCTCGTCAGTACAGCATCATCCTTGAACAGAGACAGAAGTCGGTCTGATGTGAAGAAACACAACAGACAGAGAGAGAGACAAGACAAGAATTTTAACATTTTCTCATTTTGTTAGACGCAACATCTAAGATGTGCTGTATCTCACAGTCCAATGCAGATTTAAATCATGTCCAACTGAGACAAAGACACACAACATGATGGGAATAACTCACATTCCAAACAAACCCTCAGCACAGCCTACTGCTTGACAGAACCTACTCGAACTTGCCACATGTGTGGGTGGACCTGAAATTCAATGAGCCCTAAAAAATAAAAAAGTTACTTCCTACCAGAGTCTCCAAAACTTTACTGGGATTCTCGACAAAAGACTGTTGTTTTTACATTTGTTTGGCTATAAGAACTTCATCAAACAATTAAACTACTGTTAATCAGCAATTCACATTAAACTGTGCTGGCAGAATAGTCACACCATGTTATCAAGCAAGCCATGAACGGCCTGGTGAAGTTAGTTTGAAGCAAACACAGCAGCACAGACTGTTTGATCTACAGCTATGCTATTGTAGGTCAACATGTTGTCATCCTACTGACACTTTGGCTCTGATGTCTCATACTCCTGCTAAAGGTAACCTCTGGCACTATTTGACATCATGGGCTCAATGTTGAATGAGTTTCAGCACACAAAAAAAATTCTGGATTAGACTCATTAAAATTGTCACACTGCTGGACTCGCCCACTAAACTCTGAAGTGTTGTTGACCCATGCAACCACCACAGTCGCTGTCCCACACGGACTCTGATCTTTGCTCTAGTCATTGATTATTGACACACATGGGTTATTACTGAAGTCGGCTTACATCTCTTGTGCATCTTGTACTGTTATTGTCATTATGATATACCTCAGGTCTGAATGAAGCCTAACCCTAACCCATTATCTGATGTCCTGGGAATGGGAACTGGCTGCCAGTGCTCATTAGACACCTAAAAACTTACATCTGTTGCTGGAAGAAAAGCCATGTTGGTACCTCCTCCAACTTAGTCTCAGTGAGCTCTATAGGTAGCTAAGTGGTTGCAATTGTGACAGAAGCAAAGGAGGAAGTCTGTGCAAAGGTGAGGTAATATAGTAAGTGGAGAGGAGGTGGTGGATAGATGGGTTGAGGAAATGTTGGATCCTAAAGGGTTTCGATTTTTCAAATTTCCTATGTTATGTCAAACAATATTAGGTCTTTAGGTTTGGAAGACTTGCTGCTTTTAACTGTCAAACACTGACCTCACACAGACAGGTGCTTTTCAAACAGTAACTGTACAGGTTTCTCTTATCGGCCTCTGCATCTACTAAATTATTACTATAACCAATTTAGCATCTTTACAGTGTGTAAGTTGGACATATGAGAGATTTCAAAAGAAATTCACAATTCTTAATCATTATCATGACAAATACTAACTCGAAATCACCAACATTTACCTCAAGGGGCTTTACACTATGTCCCTAGCACCTTGAATCAGACAATGAAAAAGTCCTGCATGTTACATTGGTGTGTGTGCTCTGCATATCAAAAACCATTAAAACTAAAAGTACAGCTAACAAACTGTCGCATTATAGAAGTCGCAACATATGAAAATATTCCACCTCCAGTAGAGGAATATTAATGACTAATATTTTTGGCCTGATATGTCCCTAGCTAACTGACCTACTGAAGGCACCTAAATACCATATGCATTTATGGATAAGCAAATATTCTAACAATAATATTAACAATAACGTCAAACACACCGAAAACCAATCCATATCCATATGCATCATGTGATTTGCGCACAATGCATGTGATATTTTGCATAACTAAACAGATTTTGTGATCCCTGTGCAGGGACTGTACAAATTGCACATTACAGTAGCAGAATGTCGTAATTTATTTTGTATCAGGATACACACATTTGTCACTAAGATTTTGTTCTCTTTATAGACACTGTTCAGGATAAGCTGTATCGTCTTGATGTGTGTTTCCAGCAGGCTTATCAAACTGGGCTTCAGACATCATGAAGTGGATTCTGAAGCATCTATTTTTACTGTATCAGCTGGTGAAATTCTTTCTTCTGGTGACGGCCGTAAGTGCTGACAGAATGACTAGTGCTTGCAAGCAACATTTTGTTGTTGTTTTGTATTGTCAGGTTTTGTACTAAAATGTACTTTCCTTTTTTGTGACAATGTTGTTAGGTTTTCAAAGGGTTAAGTTTATATCTGATCCTAAATCCCCTTTATTCTGGTCATGGAGGCTGGATACTCACAGGATAATGATCTCACCTTTTCTGCTGTCACAGCAAATCCCAGATAGACATTATTTTAACAATTAAGGTCTGAACCTCTACCACCAAACCATACTAAATATGGATCAGAAAGTGAATTGGGCATAATACTGTTCACCTGAATACATGTTCAAGTGTAAACACTGTGTTTTCCTGGGTCAGTGGGATAAATTAATAGCTTTAAAAGCTTTTTTTTTTTTCTTTTTGTGAAATCTATTTTGCAAGATGCATTTTGTTTGTAAGAACTGTACTTATATCATTTCATAGCAATCTGGACACTGAAAAGAGCTCTAATAGTTTGAAGTCTCCCACTAAAATAAGGGTAAACCTGTGAGCGTGGTGTTGCAGGCTTACAGCTGTATTGCTCTGGATGCATCTGCTCGCTACAGTCATCTCATGCTGCAGCAGCCTGCCAGGTGAAACACAAGAAGGCCAGTCTCACTACAGGCAACGCCACAGTCAACCTGATTAGCCTACTGAAATGTATTCTATTCTATCATTATATATACATGAGGCTCTTGCACGTTAAAACCTATACTTGCAGTGTGGCTTCGTGGTCTTTTGGGACCCACACTGAACTGAATGTTTGCATTCAACCTGAGGGCCTCTTTTTGTTTTCTTAACAGTGCTAACGCAACCGAGCCTGCTCACGGAGGCGGGTAACTTTATGGTAAAAGTGTTCTGAGCGGCAGCTCAAGTGTCCAATGGAGAGGCAATTCGTCGTTCAAATCAGCCAATGGGGGCAGAGGGGCGCTGCGCTTCTCCTCTGAGGGACACGTAGGGGCGGTGCTTGACGCACAGGACCCACCTCTGAAGGCCACGGGTTTGGTTGCACACAGGCTGCAGTTTCAGTTTGTTTTATTCACCATTTTGAGTAGCTGAGGGTAAAAAATAAGAATATTTGCGTTTGGAGGAGAAGTCGCTGCCGTATTTTTATTTTGACGCGCCCACCTCGCTCCCCTCGGTGTTTTGCAGAGCGGGAATCTCTATTTCTTTTTCCCCCTGTGCTTTTTCTTCTCCCCCCCTTTCTTACATCCTCAACCTCTACAGTAACGTTATTCCTGCAAAATGTCAAGACCAGTGAGGTAGGTGTGCTAAATCTGTCCTCTGCTCTCCGTGAGTTAGGAACGACGCCGTGCGGCCACGCTTCGCTCATAACATGCACGCCTCGACCATGTTGTGTTTTATGAGCTGGGAATTTGTTTATTTCATGAAAAAATAATGTGTGTGTGTGTGTGTGTGCAGCCGCTCTCTAACATGGATCCCACTGTGCACGGTTCGCCATGTCTTGTGGAGACACCGCCGCTGGGTCGTGTCTCATGCTTTCTCTACGCTCCGTGCTCGGCTCCATTGTTGCCGAGCGGACAACGAGTCGCTGAGGTTCAACCTGCGACGTTTTACGGCTCACTTCAACCTGGCCACGATATTTTCCCTCTGTGTCTGAGAGGAGAATATGGCTACCCATTCATCCAGGGGAGGCTGTAAAACGCTAATACCCCGTCCACACACACACACACACACACACAAAGAGAGAGAGCGAGGAAAAACGACCGGAGGAGGAGGCGAGGTGCTCGGCCTCGGGATTTGATCTCGTTGCCGCGCAGACTGGGCATGTCGGTGCTGTCGGTCGCCATTACATCGCATTACACAGCATTTGTAACGTTTTTCTACTTTTCCCACAACAACAGAAAATCGTGTTTCAGTCAACGAACATGTCGTCGCTGTAGTCGAGCTCTATTTTCAACGCTGGCACTGAATTAACGCTGCTGGCTGATGTCAGAGGAAGGCGGAGAACAGGCGGTCACCACACCCCCTGTGTCGGTCCGCCGCGGCCGGAGCTGGAGCTGGAGCTGCCTCCGAGCTCCAGCTCCAGCTCCGGCTCCTTTAATCCTAATCAAAATGTCCCGTAACTTCATCACCAGTCATTTTGACGGTATATAACGTCGAGTCGATGGAAATCTCGCGCTTTCTCTGCTCATCAAATGAACCGATCTGTGTCTTTAAGAGAAGATGGTGACTGAGTCTCAGAATAACACGGTCACACACAAACGTGTCTAAATATTATCAGTTGTGTTGCACCGTCACAGGCCTACTTGGTATTTAGGTCAGAGGCACAGCATGAGAAATGCTGTGTGATGATGCACTCAAGGTTTAGTCCTGCAGCCTGCACCATGCGCTGCACACCTAGTTTCATTAAGAAGTTATGGTCACACCACACCAGCAGACCATCGGCTTTTCCTGTTGTTGTCCACGTTAGTTGTCTACAGGTGGAGTAAGTTTGTGGTGGTGCTTGTGTGAGTCACCCTGTTAGAACGGAAACACGCCCACCGGTCCCCACTAACATGAAGGAAACTAGTTGTCTGTTTTCAGTGTTCAGACGCAGGACAGTGCCACACGTGTGGGGAGGTTTACCTGACAGTTGTCACGACTGAGAATAGAGGGGTGAAATTATAGTACAACTCCTTCCACATCATTATTGTTTTTGTTGGGGGCGGTTTTGCATCTCGTTCCATGCTGATACCGATTCCAGCACCTTCATTCTGGGTGTAAACTAAATACAAGTCTTGCTCTCTTTTGCAACAGATTACTTCACAGGTCCACAGACTCATGTATGAGGGACTGCTCTTACGTTGACAGTATGCCATTACACTATACACTGACACTATTGCTACACTATACACGCTATGCATTCTTTTATTCGGTCCTGTACGTGAATGCAACTTAAAGCAGAAATCATTGTGACACTGACGAAGAAACTCTGGTTTTTGTGGCGTCTGATCAATACCTGACCCACATAGCAGCGTCAGTATCTGAGCTGATAGCAACTGTATGGATCAGGTTGGTGAAATCCCGTGCATAATTTTGGTGTCTGATAAGACTCATCCCACCTTTACCTGAACCTGTGTGGTGGCTTTTGGTCAACCATTATCAACATGTGTTTGCAGCAGTTTTTTGAAAGTGTTTACAGAAACCAGGCTGCCCTCTCCTGGGGAAAAAGAGGGAAAAGATCACTTCTCCAGTTTCTACCATGTAATTTCAGTTAAAGCTCTGTCTTGCTGTGGAATGTAATTATAAGAAAACATCTAATATAATAAGCAGAGGGGCAGTTAGCAACTTTCATAATTCACAAACAGATATGCACATCACAAGTTAGCAAAGGTCTCTATATTGCATATTTTACAAACAAAACAAAGGAAGATGATTGTGAGTTCTACAAAAAAGAGCAAAGCAAACAAATGGCCACATGTGATAAGCTGCAACTAGGAAATGTTTGATGTTTACATTTGATAAATTACTTGCAGACATTTGGTATTTAAGCCCAAATTAGTGTGTGTGTGTGCAAGTGCGCCTGTGTGTTTATGTGGACAAGATGCTCACACTGTTTATCAGGATCACGGTAATGACGTGACTTAATTTTCTGTTATGTTTTCAAAAGTTTGCATGAGTTGAGCAATCAGGACGTGGAATTCCCCGGGGTTTGTGTGGAGATACACAACTACATATCAAAATCAAACAAAGCCATGATGTGTGTCATGGTACAAATAAACAAAAAGACAGGATATAAGTCATCAGAAGATGAAACTTTATTGGTCATAAACCAATAGGAGCTAGAGCTGCATTTTGAGACTATTTTATTTATTTTAGCAAAAACATTAATGTCTTGCAGCTTTTCTGTTTATTTTCCATGTGCTTCTATTTTTCTTCCATGTTCACATTTAGATAAACTTTAAATGAAACATAACATTCAAAAGACAAGTTTTCAGTGTGTTGTGATACCATATGCCGAATATGATATGTTGATTGTATTAATTGACAATAAGCATTCACTGCATTTCCTAGAAAGTTGTGAAATAGTACCACTTAGTCCATTAACAAGGCTAGATCTCCTACATGATGAATTACATCGCCAAATCCGCAAATCATCACCCACTAGAATAGAGTTGGTTGGAAAATGGTATGTTGCTTTCCCTGATATTACTGAGACGGAGTGGGGGTGTGTGGAAAGTTGGGCGGGCATGTTACTAACTGCACATGTCTGAGGCTTTTACTATGGTGAGTGTCGGTGTATGTGCGCATCTGTTGTTGTAATATAAGCAGTTGTAAAAGTTTATGGCACCGTTACACCCCCACTCCTACTGCCCCACTGCTCTAACATGGTATTTAATCGGTTTAGGATCAGATACACTTAGTTTTCACACACATCTTGTGCAGTCATTTATCCTGTGGTTGTAAAGTGTGATCACTGCACAAGAAATGCATTTGTATTTGTTAATGTATATTTATCCAATATAGACCTTTTATCACTTTTTAAAAATACATTTTACCTTTTGTTATATTAGCTGGGTGTGCTGATTTAGA